>NW_028236780.1:60000-70000 GCF_977035675.1 Penaeus japonicus | reverse complement strand
TCGGGCTGAAAGTTGTTGGTGAAGGAGGATCGAAAGTTATTTGTGAAGGAGAAGGTGTAACAGCAAACCTGGGGGTAGTTGGTGCAGGGGGAGGGAAGGGAGAAGAGAAGGTAGGCTGTGAGGGGATGACAGAACCAAAGTCAGACGGGAAAGCTGTTTGTTGGAAAGTTGATAAGGGTGTAGATGCTGTAGATGGGGCAGGTGAGAAGGACACTTGAGAAGGTCTTCGTGGAGGTAAGGAGGATGGCGGTAATTTTGTGAGCTCATTCCCAAGTGATTCTTCTAAAGCACCAAGCTGGAATGCATTGCTTGAAGATGAGCCTGGGCGGAAAGACTGAAACGAAAATCCTCTGAAGGGAGTCTTAGAAGTATTATGTGATGTAAAGCGTCCATCTGGGTGATTAGAAATAGAAGATCCTTGCTTTGGATTCAGTGGTACCACTGTGGCAGGTCGTGCTGAAAGGGGCTGAGACGAGGGGCTTGAAGTTTTTGGGGCAGCATTTGGACGGAATGTAGTGACAACTGGACGACGGGAAGCGAAAACAGGTCGAGCAGAAGCGACAGCTGAACGAGGTGAAGTTACAATAGGCTGAGGGGTCGTGATAACTGGCTGGCGGGTAGAAACAAGAGGAGACAATGGAAAAGTAGTAGATGTCTTGAAAAATGGACTTGAAGTTGTAACAAAAGGTCTGGGAGATGTACCAAAAGGTGAAGAAGAGCCCAAACCAGAAGTTGTACCAAAACTTGATGAACCAAAAGCAGTAGCTGGAGTGCCAAACTGACTCGATGACGTTAAAGGACGCGATGTCGTAAAAAAAGAATTTGAACTGCTTGGTGTGACATGGGGACTTTGAGATGAAATAAAAGGACTGGGATTAGAAGACGTGACAGAGGGTCGCTGGCTTGTAACAAACGAATTAGGAGACGTGACCTGAAGTTGAGTAGATGTTACAAAAGGTCTGGGAGATGTAACAAGAGTATTAGGAGATATGATTAAGGGTCTGGGGGATGTAACAAAGGAATTTGGAGACGTAATTGAAGGTCTAGAAGAAGAAAAGAAAGGAGAGGTTATCGAAGGCTTAGGAGAAGAAGCAAAAGAAGTTGGGGATGGGACTGCAGGTCTAGGTGAAGAATCAAAAGGATTAGAAACTGTCACTGATGGTCTAGGAGAAGAAATGAAAGGTGTTAGGGAAGATACTGAAGGTCTAGGAGATGAAACAAAAGGATTGGAGGACGTTACTGAGGGCCTAGGGGAAGAAACGAAGGGATTGGAGGATGTTACTGAGGGTCTAAGGGAAGAAAGGAAAGAGGTAGGAGACGTAACTGAAGGCCTAGGAGAAGAAACAAAAGCAGTAGGGGATGTAATGAAAGGTCTTGGAGAAGAAATAAAAGAATTAGGAGACGTAACTGCAGGTCTTGGAGAAGAAACAAATGCAGAAGTAGATGTAATTGAGGGTCTTGGAGAAGAAATAAAAGTGTTAGGTGTCGTAATTGAAGGCCTTGGAGAAGAAACAAAAGAACTCGGGGACGTAACTGTGGGTCTAGAGGAATTGATTAAAGGTCTAGGGGAAGTAGCAAATGAAGTGCCAGGGGAAAGTGTAATCAAAGAGGTCCTTGGCGGAGTTGGTGACTGTGGGGAAGCTGTAGGACGTGATAGTACAGTGAAGTTTGCTTGCCCAAAGGAGAACTTTGTGAAGGTCGAACCCAATGGAGGTCGGAAAGTGGATGGTGGAAGGTTCTGCGGGTCTTTTGTGTCCGATGAGGAGACAGCACTTTCAGGAATAACTGGGCTTGGACGCAGAGAATTGAAAGCAACAGGAGTGAGAGACTGGGAGTGTGGTGGTCTCGCTGGTCTTAGTCCCCCTGCAGATGAGAGAGGACGGTTTGAAGGAGGAGGGGTAGGAGATGGAGAAGGAACTCTGTTCAATCCTGTTGAAGGGTTGGTTGGACGTCTTGGTGCCGTGATGCGCTGCACTTCCTTTAATACATTGAAAATCTCCTCTTCTTCAGCAGATACATCGTCTACTTCTTGAGGGTTTGGGCTTGCAGTACTGGCTCCTGGCCTTACTCGTTGTGGTGAAAAAGGTCGAGATGTGGTCGCAATATGCTGATGTGGTCTGGCTGTGCCTCTACTTGCTCCCACTCTTGGCTTGCTGGGAAGTGTCACGTGCGGCTGCTTTGTTGTCGTGGCACTTCCAGTAGATGTTAGAAGACCAGACAGTGTTGTCGTGATGCTGGGTCTGAATGTAGTGGCTGGAGGTCCCTCTGGAGTGGGTGTAACGGGTGCGGACGTCGTTGGTCTTGTGCGAGACCTGGTCGGAAGTCTGGTCGGCCTAAACCTCCCTCGACTCGGTGCTCTCGTTGTTGTTACAACCCTTGGACCTTCTGTTGTGACAGCTACATTAGGACGTTGATTCTGCGTTCTTGTGCTCGTTGAAGTAGATGTTGATGAGGGCACAACATTAATGGCAGGGGCAGCTGAGTCTTTATTATCTGCTTCTGCTAAAGCTAGAGGTTTCAGACCACTGGACTTCAAAGGTGTAAGACGTTTTCCAAAACCTCCAAAAGTGTCCACGTTATTTTGGTTCAGAGATGTGAAATCAATGGGCGGATCCTCTCGCACTTCTGACACAGACAAGGGACGCCGTAAAGTTACCACGCGCACCCGTCCGCGTCGTCCACTGCGAACCTCTGTGGACACTTTCTGGACGTCTGGATCGGCGACATCCATGCGCTCCGAAATGCCCTCGAAGGATGCCCTCTGCAGTGCCTTCTCACGCCGGGATGTGTCGGCTCCCAGGAGTCTCTCCATTGGGATTGAGTTACTTGAGGCGTCCACTCGAACTCCAACGACTTTGAGGTTTGTTTTGGGGGTCGGTGGCGAGACACCATTGCCCTTCCAACCACTCGTTTGAGATGGAGGATGTGAAGGGCTCGCCCTCCCATCCTTAACGATCCTTCTCCCCTCCTCTTTCTTAGTAAAGGTCCCCTCCGTTGAAAGATCCTTCAGGAGCTTCACGGCCTCGAAGACAACGTCGCTGGGAAGGTCTTGTTCCCCCGACACGGAGGAACTTAGCAGAAGTATCGCTATGCATGTCATCACTGGCACCTGCGGAGGAAGAATGATATGAGAAACGAATCTTACTCGGAAAATTTCTCGTGATTTTTGCAAAGCCTGAGAAAAACAACTCAGGTGTATACTCAAGGCTTTGCACTAGGGTTACATGATTTATTTTTGCATTATTCCCAAAATGAATAAGGTTGCAATCGCGGTGATTATCGCTGAAGTATTAACAAATCCTGCTTGATTCGAGGGATTTGAATTTGTTTATTCTTTAACTCTTTGGTGTAAATTGTATCATTATAAGTGATACTTATAATGATACTTGACACAGGTGGCAAAGTGATACTTCGTATGCATATACCGATTGACAGTTATTTCTTATCGAGGGATTTGATTTTTTACATTCTTTTATTGTTTGGTGTAAAAATAAAAGCGTAATAATACTTTAAAAATAACACAGGTAGCACATATACCCATTGACAGTTCCTCTCATTTTGTGTGCGTGTATCGCGCAAAATACAGTATTATTTTCACCGCAGTTAATAGATAATGATACTATCTGTACATCGTGATGGCAGTCACTATACACGATTGACAGCTGAACAAAGACGCCAAGAATTACTGGTGTACACTTAAGAACTAACCGTGTCCGCCTTTGTGATTTATTTACGTGACTTGCGTATGAGCATCCGTGCATATCTCTCATGATTTCTTTCGTTGCACGGGATTATTTTACACCGTAAATCACGGTGGATATAATGCTCTATGTTTTTTACCTTTGTATTTGATATCACAGATAGATTTATGATTAATTATTATGTTTCAACGACTCATTGTTATACAAAAAGATCACTAACGCTCTCAGTATTTTTCATGTCAAATCGCATTCCTTTAACGTTGAATTCCTTATTTCACGCCGTCACAACACCACGAAAAATCATATGTCAGGGAAGATTATTTAAATCAGTCACTTTCATGTTAATTATAATTTCCATGTCAAGCTAGGCATTTCTATGTTTTATCTTGTCATTTCCTTGCCAAATCAGCCCCTTGTATGTTAGATCTCATCAATTTTCGTGTCAAGTCACATAATTTTAATTTCATATCTTAAGCTCATGTCACATACTGGAATCTGATGCCAAATCACATCACAATACGGCCTGTGGAAATCGACATTCAGATTCCAGTTCTGATTACCATATTAAAAAGACAATGACGAAATATCACTTTCTAGCCAAAGCTCACCTGAGGTTAGACTTCAGACAAAATCAAGCATCGATATTACGTTATTACCCATCTTTATTTAAAAGCAACGTTTAAATCAAGGCTGTTCGTTGGTTAATGCACCAAAGAGGAACAATATGAATCTACAGTTCTTATTTTTACAAATATATACATATTTGTAAGATGATTAAAAATAATTATTCCGTTTAATTATAGAATAATTTACGAAGCTAAAAATAGATTTTTAACTTAACAACTATACAGTTATGAAATTAAAAAGATGAGGTACGTTTAAAGCAAACCTTTTGAATGCGGGTGTTCTCAATCAACAGTGTTACCATTGTGTCCAGATGCAACTTGCCATTTCTGATTTTTTCTATCTATAATTGTAAGCTGAAAGATTTCTTCTTTCTGATGTGTCAATTCATTTATCTTTACAAGTATTCTCCGTCTGGATCTATTTCACATACTTCAAAGAAAAGGAAGTAACCAAAGCGACATTCACGCACCCTAATTCTGCAACAAGTGCATTACATGCCGATTTAGTTCGGGATGTTATCATTCTTATATTTATCCGCCATCATGCGCTTCTCATGGGTCACTATAACTTGGAGTGAGTATAATCAATTAAGTATTATTCATTTTCCGTTTATATTTCTATAAAAAAGTATTTAAAAATAAAAAATGGCAGCACAAGTTGGCGGGAAACGCGAACACAGGAACGGATTCCTTATTTGATGATAATGACGATGAAGCTAAGGATAATGATATTGATAAACTTGATGTTCATGATGATCATCATCATGATCAATGCCATCATGGCGACCATCGTAATAATGATCATATGATAATTTACATTATTGCCACTGATGATAATAATATTGATAACAATTATAATAATGATGAATATGATCATGATAATCGTTATTTTTACCATCAGTATTACATTTTTATCATTATTAGTGCTATCATCATCACCATAATCAATGGTGAATTATTTCTAATACTAATTCTAATGTTATCATCAATGCTCTCCTGAGCCGCAAGTGGTTGAATGTCAGGTCGCAACCGTCCAAAGGCAAAGTGACCCCTCTGCGCGTCTCCCTTCACCGCTTGCCTCCACCAACAACGGCTACCAGACTTGAGTGAACAGACTATAGTGTATTTTTTCTGTTAACCATAACGATTTCTGACTCCCTGTAGTCGGGAAAGGATTATTTTACATAACCTTACCTACTGCTTCTCAAAATGACTCTTTTTAAAGCGGTTTGTGACACAACCTCTGGTAGCATAAATAGGATAGGATATATAAAGGGTGATGATAGTAGTAATAACGACAGTAACGATAATGATGACAAAAATATTGATAAAAGTGATCATGAAAATAATCAATAATGATTGTAAATAACCATAATAACGATAACAATAATAATAATGATCATTATCTAATGTCACAACTAATGATAAAAGTTTCTCCAATTCATAAAACCACAAAGATTACCACAGTTAGTCTATACAATTACCTTTTTACTGATCGTTGAAAATTATAGTATTAAAGAAAACTTGAAACACGACAGCAATTACATTTCCGTTTTCTGTTGACAAAGCGCGAATGCCTACTAATTCAATATGAAACAACAGTACTTACTTCACTCACACATCCAAAAAGTGAAGAAAGCAAAAATTACAGTTGAAGTGGGGAAACTAGCCATGCGTGAATGATGAGTGTGATGAGCAGGCATGTTTAACGTGGGTGACATATCATACAATTGGCCGCCTTAACGTGTTATGATATTTTCTATTCATATGATATGTAAGTATAGTTGATAAATTAAGTATTTATGTCGTGTTTGTACACATTCCAATATGATATAACGCTAATGCCCTTGTTAACGTTAGCGTAATCATCATTGTTACTATCATTATCATTATTATCATCACTATTATTATTGTTATCGTTGCTATTATTGTCAGTTTTAGCATTATCATTACTTCTATATCAAAACGGAAGGAAGCCACGCAAGTTCATTTGTGTCCATGTGACAAGGGTCAACAGGCAGAAATGATGCAACTCGTGAATCGTCCGGCTCCATGGAGCCTGTGATGCAAACTTGGATAGGTCATGGCAATAATTTTACTGAAGGTTAGAATTTCCCGCTTCCTCGTTCAAAAGCGACGGCGCTCAGTTTGTGTGCTGGTATGCTCTTTATTAAAAAAAAAAATGTCGCCTGTCAAGGTGTTTTTCTGTCGGCATTTTGTCACTATTGCATATGTATTTTTTTTTCTCTTTCTCTATCGTCACTCTTTCTCTCGTTCTCGCCCCTCCTCCTCTCTCTCTCTCTTTCCCTCTCTGCCTCCCCCCCCCCCCTCTCTCTCTCTCTCTCTCTCTCTCTCTCTCTCTCTCTCTCTCTCTCTCTCTCTCTCTCTCTCTCTCTCTCTCTCTCTCTCTCTCTCTCTCTCTCTCTCTCTCTCTCCCTCCCCCCCTCTCTCTCTCCCTCTCCCCTCCCTCCCTCCCTCCCTCCCTCCCTCCCTCCCTCCCTCCCTCTCCCTCTCTCTCTCCTCCCCTTTCTCTTTTTTTCTCTTTCCCTTCCCCCCGCTCTCTTTCTTTCCCTTTCCCTCTCCCCACCTTCTCTCTCTCTCTATCTGTTCCCACACCGAGGATGAAAATAAACAAAGAATAAAATGCGAATTCCACATCCACACCGACAAAAGTTGCAAGATCTGCTCTTTCTCATTCTCCGCTGCGCATTACGATACTCCTGTCTTTGCTTCCCTCCCACTGAGTCTGCCGATCCGTGATATATATGTGTATTCAAAATATTGCTCGAGAAAGTTCTTTCTAATAAACTGACCCTATATATATATATATATATATATATATATATATATATATATATATATATATATATATATATATGTATATGTATATGTAAATATACATATACATATATATACATATATATGTTTGTGTGTGTGTGTGTGTGTGTGTGTGTGTGTGTGTGTGTGTGTGTGTGTGTGTGTGTGTGTGTGTGTGTGTGTGTGTGTGTGTGTGTGTTTCTGCTTGGAGGCAAAATTTCGCATAACTCAAATTAACTGTAAGGTTAAAAAAGTAACTTCATAAGTAGTCAACGCGCGTTAGGGTTTATGAATAGAAACCCTCTAAATACATATTTTTTCATTTGTGAGGTATGAAGTAAAAATAAAACGAAAAAAAATCGGGTTTCGGTCACCCTTGGGAGTTCATGAGACAGGTGTTCGAACCATATGGCTTGCTCGCCATCTGTGACTGCATTTATCTTGCAGAATTACACTTAAATGATAGCTAAAGCCACTTATTCTCTACTAACTATTGTTCGGTAATGGTGCAATGTGATAACTAGTCTCAATTTCATAGATGAACAGAGAAGTATAACGACATTACGATTGATCTCTATGAATCCTTCATTTGAATTACAACATAAAATTAAATATATTTGTCGAAATATGCTCTCATTTTTTCTACAAACAAAACGCCCTGTCACCCTGCAGTATCTGGCCTGTACTCATATGAGTGAATTACTGAGCAATAATGTAAACACATTTTCGTGTATTTCCTTGCTGAAGCCATTATGGCTATTCTACTTACCAAAGATGTCATGCTTACAGCATTAATCAGCATGATAGTGTCATAGTTTGCTCCAGAGTACTTGAATTCTTCTGAAATCATTAAACTCTAGCCCCTAGCCTCGCGGCCACCCCAAGAGAATTAACTCCGCTCCTACCCAACCCCTTCCATATATAGCTCTCATACTCCTTGTCATTCAAATCAAAAGCCCAACACCTTCCCTATCCCATTATTACTTTCCTGAACCCCGCCCCCTCGCACCTCCACCCCACCCCAACCATTACCTGAGTGTGGTTTAACAGTGTATAAAGGGGTGCAGATGGTTCTGTGCTTTGTCATGGACTCATAGCTGTGCAATTGTGTTCAAGTCTCATGGTGCTTCACTTTCGATGAAGAAGAAAAATGATGTGGCTTGTTATTAGAAATCGCGATGATGGTAATGGTGATTAAGAAAATTGCAAGACTTCCTTAGATAATGATCATGACTATTATGAGCACATAAAAGGGATAGTAGTAATGACAATAGTGGATATAAAGTTACTACAAATATTATTGAAACATTAAGAAGAACAAAGTATCACACAGCAAAATGAAACATTTTTTTTAAAATATCAAGTCAGATATTTTGAGACTAATAACAGATGAAATATCTGAATGATAACAATCCATACGATCAACAACAAAAGAGTGGTAAACACTACAAGGAATAATTAAGTGTATTGTTTTGAGGCTAACACAAATCTCAGAATCAATTATAAAGTTTCATCAAATAACAAAGACGTTAGCACCAGAGCAATTAATTCTAAAATCCAGATCGGGAGAACTGCATGCAATTAGGCCCATTCACTCGTTGCACTAGTAATAATTCGAATTGTAAATAGAGTAATTTGCGATCCTACCGTCACGACTTGTACCCTTAACACTTGCACTCCTGTGAAATAGCTCGTGTTCAAACCGCTCGGTGACGTAAGTTATCGCCAGCTTAAACTCGAGTATTTACATTGAATCTTTACATATATCTTTACATAATCTAACAATAAGCTAAATGCATTGGAATACGGTAAGAATAGCTTCCGCAATATCTATAATAGATTCACAGAAAATTATTTCTCTAGTTACTCATCTCATTTCATCCATTCATTCTTTCCCTTTCAGTAAATTATCGAATGCTTGTTTATTACATCTGATGTAACCTGTACTGACTTTGAACACAGACAGCTAACCCGAAATTCGTCCACATGTTTTCCCTTTCGTATTATTATATATATACACACACACACTCACACACACACACACACACACACACACACACACACACATATTTAGTATATAACTTTCTCTGTACTCTTGCCCCGGTCTTTATATTTTCAAGTAGGTTGGGATCCAATTATATGTGTATATGTATATATGTGTGTGTGTGTGTGTGTGTGTGCGCGTGTGTATGCGTATGAGAGAGATTGCATATATCGGCAAACAAAAACGCAACAAAAAGGTAACCAACGCTGATAAGAAAAAAAAAAAAAAAAAAAAAACGAGGCGTGAAGACACCTGCCAGGTGAAATACTGGAGAAAAAAACGAATCACTTTCTACATCAAATACAGAAGTGACGAACGAGATATCTCAAGACTTTTACTTTCAAACTCGGACCATCTTGTCAAGGAACAGGTGTGCTGTGAAACGCGCGCGCGCGCTCTCTCGTTTGTGTGTGTGCGTGTGCGTTTACGTGTGTATGCATGTATGTGTGTGAGTGTGTTTGTGTGTGTGTGTATGTATATGTATATATATATATATTATATATATTAATATATATATATTTATATATATATGTATATTATACATATATATGTATATTATACACACACACACACACACACACACACACACACACATATATATATATATATATATAGTATATATATATTCATATACTATATATGTATATATATCCATATACTATATATGTATATATATACATATACGTATATATATATATATATATATATATATATATATATATATATATATATATATACATATATATATATATGACTTTTTTCTATTGCTCTTTTTTTACCTTTCCCTTTCCGGTCCATCTGCCAAAGAAAAG
>NW_028236780.1:47500-52500 GCF_977035675.1 Penaeus japonicus | reverse complement strand
GAATTCACACACCCTTCATACGTAACATACTTTTAGGTATTATTCATGATAATGCCAATAATAATAATGATAATGATAATAATAATGATATTAATAACAATAACAATAATAACAACAATAAAAACAATAATAATGAGTATGGTAGTAACAATAATGATAATAATAATGATACTAACAATTAAAATAATTAAAATAATTACAGAATAGTGATAATGATAATAAGAACGCTTTATTGTCATCTACGTTCCCAAAACATCAGAATTGAATAAATGAATAAATAGGCAAGTAAATAAAGAGAAAATGGACAGTCAGTATTACTACAGTTCAAGAAAGTGTTGTAACCACTTAATTTTCACGCCATGTTAACTTGACATGTGATGCTGTTATGTCTTAACTATACTCTCTAACTGATGTTCTTGCTATGTTTTAGTGTGGTTAGTGCGTACCTCTGTGTGTGTGTGTATGTGTGCTTGCGTGTGTGTGTTCTCTCTCTCTCTATTTCCTCCATTCTCACTCACTCATTTTCATTCTTATTCTCACTCTCACTCTCTCTCTCAATGTCACTCTCACTCTCGCTCTCAATCTCTCTTCGACATGTGTCTGTTCTGAATTGTTTACTCGGGGAAGTTTCAACAGTCACATCCATTGTGCACACACATTATTCTTAGAAACAGTTTGTCTCCCAGATGAAGAATTTCCAAACGCCGAACGCAATGCACAGTTGAGTAATCCGTTCGTCAAACCAAGTCAAATTTTGCAAACGAATGAAATTAGTTCATTAATTCTTGGCAGCCACGCATATGGTAGATGCATATGGCATATGGTAGATGCAAAACGGTCACACTCCTTAATGATGAACATTGCGACAACAAATGGGAAGGAATGAACACTCGAATCCGATGAAATACGATTAGAAACAAAAAAGGAACAATGATCGAATTCGATAAAGTACGTCAGACTCCTTAAAAACAGAAAGGACTTTCGAATCAGATGAAATACGATCAGACTCCATAATAAAACAATATAAGAAAAAAAACAAAAAAAAAACAAAAAACAAATGAATAGCATTTGAATCCCGTGTGAGATTTATGACGTCACTCTCAAGGTCTGCGTCAGGGATGAGCAAAGCCAACCTCAACTGAATTACCAAGATGAGCACCAGAGTTACGTAACCTGGAACTCTTTTTTTATTGATTTATAGGAAGCGCTTGGACGGTGGAGACCTCTATATTCGCACACTCGCGCACACACACACACACACACACACACACACACACACACACACACACACACACACACACACACACACACACACATATATATATATATATATATATATATATATATATATATATATATATATATATATATATATGATTACTTAGTGACAAGTACAGCGATAACGAGCACATAAAAAACATACAATTCCATTCATTCAATAATGAATATACATATACGCAACATATATCAAAACAGACAAGATAGCTTTTCCATAAATATATCATTGATTCGTCATGGGCCTATTCATCTTTTTTCCAAAAAATCCCCCTTTAGTGTATATGTATATATATACATATATATATATATATATATATATATATATATATATATATATATATATATATATATATATACATACATATATATATATATGTGTGTGTGTGTGTGTGTGTGTGTGTGAATGTGTGTGTGTATTTTTTCCGTAAAGAGTAAGATGCAGGACATTTTCCTGATCCTCTTACATTACTGATTACTTGTTACATTACCAAGAATCTGAAACCTGAATCCAAATTTTTGCTCTAGATTCTGAAACACAGTGCCGTTCCGATAGCGTTGATGTGAGACCATTTGATGTAACGGAGGTAATTGTGTAATGTGACGGGCAGGAAAGGCGATCACATGCATCTGTTACGGCTATGGCAAAGCTGCTGCGCTACTGATGATGCTCACATATTTTAACTGTGTAAGGCTGTGTAAGGATTGAATGGTTAAAAAAAAAAAAAAAAAATCAAGGATTGCTGGGAATTTCAGTCTCTCTTTTCCTACAAAAATGAGTAGGGGATGAGCGGTTGGTACACCTGGCATGGGCTGTGTGTAGTAGTAAAAATTATGAATGAAGAAAAATTGATCGGTGATTGGTTCTCTTCTTGTCTACCTTTACCTTTCTCTTTTTTCTCTCTCTCTGTATATATATTTATATGGGAACGATATCTGTAAACAGATTCTAGGTGGAATTACAGATATTGACTCACAAATTAAATTATTATTGAAGATTTATTGGCTGATTAACTCAAAGTAATGAGTTTACTACTTGTTGGGTAGATTATATAATGTTTTATATTTCCTAATAACGCCGCGTTACTAGATGCCACAAAAGTGGTATCGATGGATTTCTCTCCCCTTAAATAATTCGCAATACCACACAATCTGGGCCCCGACAGTAGGGAAGGGCATGAAGTAGATCAGGGAAATTGCGGGGAAATATGAATTCTGGGCATATTTCGTATGCAATATCTTAACCCAATTACCTACCTGACTTTGCCTAATTTTGAAGCTAGCCCTCGCTAAAGGGGAGGAGGAGGCTTCCCCCCCCTTTTTTACGGCACTTCGTACTATTTTACATGATGATGCCGCGACCACGAATAATTCTCATACTGCGCCATGATGACAGCAACTGAGACTTCGATGCACTGTGAAGTACTGTGCATGAGCGTATATATTCCACAGGATAGGAAACTAGGACCGATAATGACGTGACCACTCAACACTTTATTATTATTATGCTGTAAACAATGGGGAATATTGCGCCATCTATTGCGAGAACATACCAGCGCATGCAGGTAATTATTGAGGGTGCCCAATGCACAGTAGCCGTAAATACGTAAACACAACGAGGTAAACACGGCTAGGGCTAACTTCAAAACTAGGCAAAGTTATGTAGATAATCGAGTCTTTGGTAAACATCCTAAAACCGTTTTTCGATTGATGGCTCTATTTCAAATAAGTGCACATCAGGTAAAACAAAAAGCAGTAGAGGGTGAGAGGAATCTTTCGATACCACTTTTGTGGCATTTAATAATGTGGTGTTATTCGGAAAATTTACTGTCGGCAGTTCTATCTCATGTTTTCCAATTTCCTCCACGATATACCAGTAAAAATGAACTATTAATGAATGTGTTAAAATGTGACTGATCATATAAACTTGTGTAAAGTTGAAGCTGACCTATTCTTCGCCTTCTCAGCCGTAGCATCTACCATCCTCAAAAGGCAACCCGAACTGACACCTTCAAACGTATCGAATGCTGCAGTATTTGATCGGTCTAGACGTGGTCCGGGGGCTGAGCTCCGACTAGGGAATCAGCAATCGTTAGGGGGTCCAGTGGTTAGGAAGGTTATTTCGTTCATACGGTGATCGTTGTGAAAAATTGTGCGAATAGGATGGGGTTCACACGCACGCGCACGCACACGCACGCCCACAGCTAGAACCATCACTCGCAACCCCCGACAACCCTGACGAGAAGTCCTGAGGAAGTTTCCAAACCGCAATAATGTCGCTGTCTATACTAAAGTAGATAATGTCATATCAGATCTGTCAAGATAATTCCCCCAGAGTTTTCATAGGAGAAACAAGGGGAAGAAAAAACAGAAAGAGCAAGTGAAAAAGAGGGGAAGGAAGGTCAAAAAAGAGAAAAAGAAAGACAACGTAAGTATAACGGAAACCATTGCAGTCACAGAAAACGACGTGTGAACTCGACGCGAATTATAGGAAAATGATATATAGTGTGAAAACAATTTTCATCGAGAAAGCGTACAAATAACACTTATCCTTTGGTGTTTTTCATAACTTAGTTTATAGTACTGATTATATAATAAAACCAGATGTGTATGTTCTCTTTACTGATTTTAATATATCTGCCAATGGTGCACGCTGTCTTTTATTTTATAGCCTAATCCATCGCGTGCACGACACTACATAGAGCTCAAATGGATATCATATGCTTACTGATGGCTAAAGATTGTAAAGACTCTGCTCGGAAAACTATATATATATATATATATATATATATATATATATATATATATATATATATATATATATATATGTGTGTGTGTGTGTGTGTGTGTGTGTGTGTGTGTGTGTGTGTGTGTGTGTGTGTGTGTGTGTGTGTGTGTGTGTGTGTGTGTGTGTGTGTGTATGTATGTATGTGTGTATGTATGTATACATACACCACGAAACAACATCCGTAACAGTAATGCCGAGCAATTCTCACATTCTAAGTCCGTTTGTCCCTGAAATACTACACAGTTCACACTTATGTGTCTTCTCACACCTTCCTTCAGAGAGGGGGTCGGAGGGGAAGGGAGAGAGGGGGTCGGGGCGGAAGGGAGAGAGGGGGTCGGGGCGGAAGGGAGAGAGGGGGTCGGGGCGGAAGGGAGAGAGGGGGTCGGGGCGGAGGGGAGAGAGGGGGTCGGGGCGGAAGGGAGAGAGGGGGTCGGGGCGGAAGGGAGAGAGGGGGTCGGGGCGGAAGGGAGAGAGGGGGTCGGGGCGGAGGGGAGGGAGGGGGGAGGGGGGAATGGGGAGAAATCGATTGCACAGTTTGCAGGATTGCGACTGTGTGTACTTATGACATGAAGAACCTTCGTGTCGTGCGAAGGTATAAAAGTACAGGATTTATAGCAATCTGTCACCTCAGACTGGGATTTGGTACATGTAATTTTATTCTGAAAATATTTTAGGTGATTTATGAAACGAATCACCTAAAGTTTAACGTTGAAATTATTTTCTAACATAATATAGAAGTCAATGGGTGCTATTGCACAGTTTTTGGAAGGTTAAATACACTTGACCAATAGAGAGTAAAAAGATACAAATACACACAGAGGAAATACAGACAGTCGGACTGTCTTTAACATGGGATGGGGGGGGGGGGCGTAAACTATAGGGGTAAATGCAAACAATGATATCTAAAATTCTTTAACGCACAGCCGAAGAGTCGCGG
>NW_028236780.1:35000-40000 GCF_977035675.1 Penaeus japonicus | reverse complement strand
GAAAGAGGAGAGCGTGTGGGAGGGAGGAGAGAGACGAGAGAGAGAGTTGAGAGAGAGGAGAGAGGGGAGGAGAGAGAGAGGAGTGAGAGTGAGAGAGAGAGAAGAGTGAGAGAGAGGAGCGGAGAGAGTAGAGGAGATGTGAGTGAGAGTGAGAGAGGAGAGCTTAAGAGAGTGTGGAGAGTGAGAACAAGAGAGAGAGCGGAGACGAGAGAGATGAGAGAGAGGGAGAGATGTGTGAGAGAAGAGAGAGGAGAGGCGAGAGGACGAGACAAGAAGAGAGAAAGAGAGAGAGATGAGGAGACGAAGAGAGAGGGAGAGCACGAGAGAGGAGAGAGAGAAGAGGAAAGCAGAGAAGAGGAGAGGAGTAGAGAGAGGAAAGAGAAAAGGGGGAAAGAAGAAAAAGAGAAAGAGAGAGAGAGAGTAGGAGATGAGAGGAGAAGAGAGAAGAGGTAGAGAGAGGTTGAGAGGCGTGAGAGTGATGACGAGAGAGAGAGAGAGAGAGAGAGAGAGAGAGAGAGAGAGAGAGAGAGAGAGAGAGAGTGAGAGAGAGAGAGAATGCCATTTATAATACAGAAATCCTATTCAAAGCAGAAGAAAAGACATAGGGAAAAAAAAAAAAAATAAAAAAATCCCCCCCCCAATTCAAAGAGAAAAAAAGGACCATAAACCACCCCAACCCCCCCCCCCCCGGACAGAACAAGCTGATTTTAAGAATGGAATTTCCCATAATCCCATCCACCCTGTTCGACCCAACTCGACCTTCGGCTCATGCGGTCACTTGAAAGATGGGTCGCCGGCACTGAGAGGAGCACACTGGATATGTCACAGTCAGATGATGAAATGTGGAACTCTTCGTCACATAGTCAGTTCGCATCTAACATGCACCAAAGCACTGTGTGTATTATATGTATTTTTTCTATCTACTTTTTTTCTCAACGCAGATTCACTTTTTTCTTTGGTGTTTTTTCGGTTGTCAGTGAAAAAAAGATTTACGTTTTGCTTTGTCTATTTTTTTTACGCTCGGAATATTACGTTTTTTTTTTCTCGGTGTGCAGTGCCTTCGCACACACACACATACACACGTGTATGTATATATCTGGTTTGCATAGTCACATTCAGACTACAAATTGGTGTTGCAGTCGTCTCGGTTGCACAGCGTATTTTCAAAGAGTGTGACGATGCAGTGAAGATATTTTTGCTATATATTTCTCTTCCATTACAAAGGTGACATCGATATACATTGCATTTGTTTGACGACAGCAACATGATTTTTTTTGCGTAATCCTAACACAAGATAAAGAAAAAAAATCACTTTCCGGAAAAAAAAACACAAAATCACCAACAAACCACAGAAAAATGCGCAAAGTATATATAAATATGTAGCCAAAAAATCACTCATTGGTGTCCCAAGGGAAACAAAACACGCACCGTGACGCCTCCCATGTTGAGCGTTGCGGCGTGTGCAGCCAAATGTCGTGTCAGAAATTCCCCGCTTCCTTTTATACCTGCGGAATCAGTCGATCGAGACAAAAGAGGAGGAGGAAGGGGAGGGGGGGCGGAGGGAAAACAAAGCTGGCTGATGGATGCTATCGAGAAAAGGGAATTTAATGGGAAAGTTGGTGATTGGAGGAAATCGGATTGGCTTGATGGAAAGGAGTGTCTTGTAAGATCCTGTTATATAGATTTAGAAAGTCTTCATAGATATTTTTTCACTGGACGCCTTGACAGATAGGCATAAAAAGAGAGGGGAAAAGGAGGAAACGAAAGAAAGAGGGAGAGGGAGAGTAGAGGAAGGGAGAGAAAGAGACGAGAAGACCAGTTAGTAAAAAAAAAGAGGGGGGAGGGGGAGTAAAGAGGCAGACAGACAGATAGAGAAACAGACAGACAGACAGACAGAGACAGGAGGGAAAGGGAGAGCAAAGAGAGTGGCAAAAAATAGATCATGTAGAAAAATCATGTAGGCTGAAAGTTTAGAATAGTCCATTCCTAGTTTAGAACAAAGGCCGCTAGAATATATATGATATAATATGTATGCATATATACAACCATATATACATACGCATTTGCATATGGATATATATATATATATATATATATATATATATATATATATATATATATTTATTTATATTCAATGAAATATACTTTATATATTTTTATATATATATTATATATTGATATATTTATATATAATATTTATATGTATATATATATACTATTGAATATATATATATATTATTACATATATATTATAGAATATATATATATATATATATATATTTATATATATATATATATATGAAAACTAATATAATATACATGAAGTAAGGGGAATAGATTGATATAATATGGATTATATATATCTTTATATATATTTTATATATAAATAGATATATATATATATATATTTTATATTTATATATACACACATCTCTTCTCTCTCTTCTCTCTCTCTCATCTTCTCTCTCTCTTCTCTCTCTTCTCGACTCTCTCTCTTCCTATATATATATATATATTATATATATATATATATATATATATATATATATAGATTAATATATATATATATATATATTTATATTATATAGTTATATATTATATATATATATATTTATACATATCTATATCTTATCTATTATCTATATCTATGATATAATCTATATATTATCCTATCTATTATATCGATCTTATATATATATTTATATATATATATATATAATATATATATTATATATAGTATATATATTATGTATACATATAATTTTATATATATACATGAATATATATGGATATTATATGGTATATTATATACATAGTTATGCATATATTATATATTTAAATAAATATTTATATTATATATATATTTTATTTATATTATATATATATGTATACACACAACACACACACACACACACACCACAACCTCCCACTCACAAACACTCACACTCACCCACAAACATTATATATATATATATTTATTAATTATTTATATATACATTATGTTTATATTATAATTATATATATCTATTATATATATTATTATAATATATATACATACAAAATATCTATATCTATCTATCTATCTATCTATCTATCTATCTATCTATCTATCTATCTTTATTATTATTTATTCATAATACAATTATATTTATATATTATAGCTAAATATTATATATATATATATATATATACATATATATAATATACTTATATATTTTATTTATAGATAAATATATTATATATATATATATATCTATAAACTTTTTATTAGATATAATAATTTATATATATATATTATTATATATATACTATATATACATATATATATAAAGTTATATATAGATAATATATATATATATATATATATATATATTTATATATATATATTTGTATATATTTCCACTACTCAACAAAACACAAACACTCACATATGTATTAAGGCTAATATATATATATATATATATATATATATATATTATTATATATTTATATATAGTTTATATATTTTATGTGTGTGGGAGTGTTTGTGTTGGTTGTGGGTGTGTGTGTGTATATTATTATATTTATTTATATATATATATATTATATTATTATTATATATTTATTACATATATATATGCATATATATGCATAATTTACATATACATATACAGATATATATTTATAGATATATTTATATATTTATATATATATAAACATACCATACACACACAACACACATATCATATATTTATATTATTATTATTTTTATATAGTTAAGTATATTATATATATATATTTATAAATATATTTTTTTTGTATATTTATTCATATATATATATATTATATTGTATATATATATATTATTTTACACTTTATGTATCATGTTAATATATATTATAATATATATATATATATTTTTATATATTATATATACTATATCACATATCTATATCTTTTTTTATGTAAATTTATCTTTCTATCCTCTAAACGTTGCTAGTTTACCTCTTTCTTATCATAAATATATACCTTCTATATATATATTTATATATATATAGTAGATAGATATATATATTTATTATATTGATATATATATATATATATATTTATATTATATTTTATATATATATATAAATATATATTTATTTTATACTATACACACCAATATATATATATATATATATTATATATATTATATATATTCTATATATATATATTATATATTATATATATATTTATATATATATATATATATTATATATTTCTACCTGATACTATATTTAGTTGAATAGGTTACATATATATATTATATATATATACAGGTAATTTAATATACTTTATATATACATTTATTATATATATTTACATATATAATATATTTATAATATTTATTTATATATATATAATATATATTTATTATATATTATATATATATATGTTATGTATAATATATGTTATTAAATTTTATATTATATTTTTATATATATATATATATTTATTTTTTTATTTTTATTTATATATTATATATTATTATTATGTGTTGTGGGTGTGTGTGTGTGGTGTGTGTTGTGTGTGTGGTGTGTGTTTATACATATATTAATATAGATTTTGGTATATTTTATTATATTATTATCTATTTATATATATATAGATACATTATATAATAATTAAATATACACACCCATTTAGTATATATATATATATAATTATATATATATATATATATAATATATATATATATATATTTTTTATATATATATTTTTATATATATGCATATATATAAGATATGATATATATACAGGTTTTTAATACATTTACATATATATATATATATTTAATATTTTTTTTATATTTATTTATATAAGATTATATTAAGAAGATATATTTTATACATTATATTTTTTGTATGTTATTTTATGTATATATAAATTGTATATATATATTTATATATTTATATTTATATATATCTTTATATATATTATATTTAGTATATATATTTGTATTTTTTATATATATATAT
>NW_028236780.1:22500-25000 GCF_977035675.1 Penaeus japonicus | reverse complement strand
TTTTCCTCTTCATCCTTCTTCCTCTTATTTTTTTCGCACTCATTCAAACGTTTCGCATCAACATACATCACCTATCACTAATTACACATTGCTAATCAGTATTATAATATCTAAAAACTAATTCAAAAAACCGTTTTATTAATTCCATATCCAGTTTATTGCATAATTTTGTTTTTATTATCACCTTTTAGGGTTAACATTTTAAGAATAGTTGTCTGGGTTTCTTAAAAGGAACGAAATTTGCATCATTTTCTTGTCTTTTCTTTTCTCTTGTCGTTTCTTTTCTTGTCTTTTCTTTTCTCTTGTTTCTTTTCTTGTCTTTTCTTTTCTCTTGTCGTTTCTTTTCTTGTCTTTTCTTTTCTCCTTGCCTTTTTCTTTTTTCTTTCGCTTTTCTTGCCTTCTCTTCTTTTCGTTTTCTTCTCTTCCTCATCTCTGCCACCCAATCTCGTTTTTTGTCTCTTTCTCTCTTTACTTTTATATCTTTTTCTTCTCCCTTTTATTCCCTTCTCTTCGCCTATCTCTCTCTCTCTCTCTCTCTATTTCTCTCTTCTTTCTGCTTCTCTCTCTCTCTCTCGTCTTCCTCATATCTCTTTCTCACCTCTACTCTTCCCTTTTTCTCTCCTTCCATACATCTGTCTCCCCTTCGTCTCTATCCAACCGCCCTCTCTTTAAATCTAATGACACTCCAGTTTCTTCATCTTCTCTCTTTCCCTCCCTCCCTCTTTCCCTTTCTCTTTCCTTTCTCTCTCTTCTTGTACCACAATGTTTCCCTCTCTCTCCATCTCCTTGTTTTACCTTACTCTTTCCTGCGAAATTTATCATATTTTCTTCTCTTTTCTCCACTTCCCAATGGAACATTATGGTGTGTATGTGTGTGTGTGTGCGCGCGCTTGTGTGTGTGTGTGTGTGTGCGTGTGTGGCACGTGCGTGTATGCGTATAGGTGTGGTGGTGTGTCCATGCTCCTGGGCGAGCAAAGCGTCCAGTTCCTTGTGAAACAACTTGACTGACTTTCTCTAGAACGACTCCACCCAATCTTAAGTAAACAACCGTGAGAACTTGTCCATAGGCGTGTAATGTCAGAGTGTATGGTTGATGCTTTTGATTTCATTCGTTACGGGAAATAACTCTGACAGCATTGATTCTGTAGTCAGAATTTTTGTCTTATTTTGATGATAATTATTTTCATCATTATAACAATGCGATTACTATTAGCATATCATTGATATCGTTCTCAACATTAGCATTACTTTATCAATATTAGCTAATATTGTTACTATCATTATCATCATCATTATTAATGTTGTTATTGTTATTATCATCGTTGCTATTACTATTATCATTATCATTATTGGTATCATTTCTGTGATCATTATTATCATTATTACTATTGTCAAAAGTAACACTATCATCATTATTATTATTATTTTCATTATCATCATCAATACTTTTATTATTATGATTATCATTATAATTATTATAATTATTCTCATTATTATCATTATCATTATTATGATTATTATCAATTATTATTATCATCATCATGATTATCATTACTGTTATTAGTACTGCTATTATTATTATCATTATTATTATTATTAATATTGTCACCATCACCATCATTATTGGTTTTCTTCTTCTTATCATCCTCCTCGTCATCATATATGCAATATAACCATTATCATTATCGTTATCATTACCATTATCATTAGTATCATTACAATTATCATTACTGTCGTTATCATTGACATTATGTAAGACATCTAATTTAACACACATTACAATACACCGACAGCTCTTGATATCATTTAAAAACAATTGAGTAATTGAAAAAAGTGTACAGCAATAGTCTTCCCTGTTGTCATCCTCGGGGTCATCTTAGGTCACTTGTAACATTGTTGTAACGAAGGAACTAACACACTGACCTTTATTGTTCACTGACATTTTTCTTTTTTTGTTCTGTGACTTGCTATATATCTCTTTACATTTTCCTATCTCATTTTGGGAATTATACTTTGCATCTGCCACTATATATATATATATATATATATATATATCTATATATATATATATATATATATATATATATATATATATATATATATATATATATATATATGTATGTGTGTGTGTATGTGTGTGTGTGTGTTTGTGTGTGTGTGTATATATATATGTATATATATATATATATATATATATATATATATATATATATATATATATATATATATATATATATGAATATATTTATATCTATACAATACAATGTAACCGCATCTAGGACATATACACGATAAATTTCCCAAAATGTTAGCAAATCTTCGGAAAGAAGTGAATCACAGCTTTGCTTTGATCGTGAAGGCCGCCGACCCGGGTTGCGTGTAAGAGGGGCATATTCGCCTCTAAAGAAAGCGAGACAGAGACAACCTTTCACCTTCCTGCTTTAACTAATTGTGTGATTGAGGCTTTGGCTGTGTTATTAAAAGCATTCTTCCTTCTCAC
>NW_028236780.1:0-15000 GCF_977035675.1 Penaeus japonicus | reverse complement strand
ATCCTATTTTAATTGGCCATTTTATTGAGTTTTAAATCGCTGTTTTACGGGGTATTTCTATTTTCCTATCAGTTGTTTTTATAATATTTTGTCGAATCATGATGACGTGAAGGTACACCTTTACAAATGTCGTATTTTATTTGTTCATTATTTTATTGTAAATCTCTTTTATTTTGTGATTTTATCCTATTGTGTTTTACGACAACCTTCCCCATATTTTTTTTACTGCCATTATATTTTATTTTTGTATTTATTATTTTTACGTGACCTGTGACGTCACAAAGTTTATAAATATGACCCGTTTTACACCAAATACAGTCAGTCTATACCAGTCAGCGGTAGTTTTTGTTACTCCTTTTCCACCTGAAACACCGGTTACCAGAAGAAACCAGCAAAGAAAAGATAAGTCTTGGGATCCTGACATTTTATAATTAATAGGAGCTGGACGTGATTTCTTTTTACACATATATAAATCTTAATAGTGAGGTTTTGTGTTTTTATAGTTTTGCTTGCTTTGTGTTTTTTTTTACTTCTCATTTATCATCCCTTCAGGACTTGCTGTTTTGTTTTAACTTTAATTTTTTGCCTTTTAGTTATAGCTTTTGGCCTTTGCCATTGTTTTGTTTTCTTCAGTTTTTGTTTTTAGAATCACCTTCAGTGACCCTTATGCTGCCATGTTTTAGTAACTTATTTCTTTTATGTAAGGCCTTTTGCCAGAGGATCATTTATGATCCCTCTTTCGTTTTAGTTAGTTTTTAAAGTAAGCCCTTAGCTTAGCACTTCCCTTTGGAGTTGCTCTTATTTTATGGCAGTTTGATAATTTTAGGATTTCATTAACCTGCTTATTCTTTAATTTGTTTTATCTATTAATATTTTCTAGTGCTCTTAGTCTATGTTCTATTTAATGGTTGATAGGCTGAACGTTGAGGAGCTATACACTGGAGCTTCCCCATTCTGTTTTTGTTCAGATTCCCTTCTTCCACGCTACCATATTTCATGGGGATCTGATTGCAGGGGTCTGATCAAGTTCATACTTGCATCCCATTTTGCCAGCTTCGAGGAAGGGGTTGGTAGTGCGGGGCCCCTGCCATACAATTGATACACTACAGTATTATTCAATTTTATTATTTATTTTTAATATTCATTTTTATTATAATTTATTTCTATTATTATTGTTTTTGCATCATTATCTCTATTTTCATGAGAATTGTCTTCCTTTTATTCATTGATATGGTAAATATCCTAAAAAATACTCATTATAGTACTTATTATATGTTTTTTTGAAATGTTCTAAAAAAATCGAACTATAGATAAAACAATCATTTTGCTGAACTTTGTATATTTTTATTTGTTTTGAAGTTATTAAAAAAGACTCATAATTTTTTTCTCATATTTTTTTTCTACATTACTATCTTATCACTTTGATGAAATAACGTAACTATCTAAATATATTACAGTAATTATTGACGATATTACAATTATTAACTTTTTTCTAATATCTTTTGCATCATTAGCTTTATGTTAATGAGAATTATCATAATTCATAACGTAATTATTTTAATAATAATTATTACAGTAATTATTGATGTTATTGCAATAATTATAATTTTATTTTTTTTCTAAGATTACAAAAAAAGTAAAAAAAAAAAAAAAAATGGAAAGTGTATTTTCTTTCATCATTTATTAGGTAATTATCGTAATGATAATCATTATAGTGATAAAATGTCGAAATATAGCTAAAACAAGCGTTTTGATAATCTTTTTTGTTTCTTTTGATGTTATTACAACAACCATTGTCTTTTTATCTATTCTAACATCATTATTGTTATTGCATCAACCTCTTTTGATCACAATTGTCTTTCATTTCATCAGTAAGATCGTAAGTATCCTAATAATTATCATTATGGTAATAATTATATGTTTTTGACATGTTCTTAAAAAAGGAAAAAGAAAATCGAAATATAGCTAAAAACAAGCGTTCTATACACCTTTACATCCATTTGTACCTTTTGATGTCAATAAAATATTCATTGTCATTTTTTTTTTTTTTTTAGGATTATTGTTTTCCATCATTAACTTTTTTTTTTTTCGTTAGAATGGTCTTTCTTGCTACCATTAATAATTTAGCCATGCTAATAATAATCATTACAGTAATTGATATAAATATATTTTTTACATTTTTTTTCTAAAAAAATGAAATATAACTAATAGCAAGCGTTATGCTCACCATTATCAAAATGGTTATAATTTTTATTTTTATTTTCTTGGGGGTATTTTAATGTTTTTTTTTCTTTCCTCTTTTTGTCTCAACATCTTTTGTCTCTAATATAACGATAATCAGTGCATTTATCTATAATCCTTTTCATTATCTGAATGGTTTTCATTTGCAGTTTCGTGATCTTTGTTATTCCTATAATCGTATTTAGTAGCTATATATAGATATATATGGTTAATTACTACTTTAATATCATTATTATCATAATCATCATTATTATTATTGCTATCATTATTATCAGTATTATTGTCATTGTTATTATTATATCATCATTCTCATTTATATCCTTCTTATTATTATTTTTCCTATTCTTCTTCTTCTTCTTATTATTATTTTCATTCTTATACTTATTCTTATTCTTATTAATCCTATTATTATTATCATCATTATTATTATTATGATGATGATGATGATGATGATTACTATCATTATTATCAATATGATGATGATAATAATATATGTATATATATATATATATATATATATATGTATATATATATATATATATATATATATATATATATATATATATATATATATATATATATATATATATATATATATATATACATACATACATACATACATATACATATATATATATATATATATATATATATATATATATATATATATATATATATATATATATATATATATATATACAAATATATAGGTAACGGATTGTGACCTGAATTTCTATTTCATTCCCGCTGAGTGCCCCCAGGGATTGTCTGTAAAATCTCGTTACGAATAGTATAGTTTAGAGTATATAGGTAACGTCACTTCCCATGGACCCAATATGGTTGGACAATCTTCTTAGTGGCTCATTGTTTTGCCATCTTGTTGAGGTGCTACAGAGCAATCTCGCATCTGTGAAGATGGAAACTCAGCTGTGTAATTGTTACTTTGAGGTCCCGAATTCGAGTTACGGTCAGGGATGTCAGGTAGCTAATACATCAATAAATCTGGGCAAACGTCCAAATGAGAATAGTTTAATTAGTCATCAGACCTCATGAAATATGTGACCCCAGTAAGTGGCCGGCTTCCCATATTATCTTCACAGAAGGGATCGGACAAAACGTCATACCAGGCGTGCCGCGCGAACTTCTACCGATAGAAGATTTCGGTTTGTCGCGAAGTCGGGGGTCTGTTCTAACGGGTATTACCGTACCCTTTCAGAATATCCTTCTAAGTGGGTTGTTGTGTATTACCTTGCCTCCTTCATAAAATACTTTAAGTGCTAGCTACTCACAGAGTTTAACATTTGTCGCCACCACCCGTTTAGTACGTACAGGAACAAGTGTGTCGTACGGAAGGATACATATGTATGGAAGAAGTGTGGAACAGAGTGAAAAAATGTGTAATTGCGTATTTGAGTGCTGTGGGTATGCGTGAGCCTGAGCGGTTTATTTGGAGAAGTGGGTGGGTGTGTGGGAGTCTCACCCACATAAAAGGCTGGTCGACCGGGTCATTCGTATCCTTCAGGGTCTATGACCTTTTTATCACAATCATTATCTTTCCAATAGGGAAGTAAAATAATACAAATTACACACAACAAAGATCTGGTTTATTACAAAGCTTCTGCTTCAAAAACTAATAAAACAAATACAGCTAAAATAGCTTGGACAAAAAACAACTGGAAATTATAATACAGTAGAATAATAAAGGAATAATGATAATAAATTGCGGTCAAATGCCATAGACTGTTCAAAGGAAAATACCACGACTAGTTAGCTTAAGCTCAGTCGGCAATGCCCATGCCAGGGATCCCAAGAAAAAAACATTCCACAGCTGCTTCCTTCAAGGCCCTCCTCTCTCTCTCGTGGCTTGACCCGACCTGCCCTCTCTCCTCTTTCTTTTTTCTTCCCCGCGCTCCGCTCCCGCAACACTTAGAATTTCGAAAAGAATATGAACTGAAGCGAAACAGAAACTCGTAGGGTAAAATGGAACCAAAGGTGATATTGATTTTTTTGGAACAAAAAACAGTGTAAAATATTGGAACATAAGAAATTGAGAAGGACCGGGGATATAGAGTAAAAACGATCAATTCCCGATAATCATAAAAAAGGGTTTGAGAACAATAAAAACCTGCCTAATCTTTTAAAAGATAATAATACAAAAATAAAAAAAAACAACCTAATATACAAACTCGCAGATATAAATGAAATACCAAATCTCGTCATAAAATAAAAGCGAAAGAAAAAAAAAATAGTTGCCCCTCCCGTCAGGCTGCGCAAAGGGTTTTCTTTGGGGAAGAATACGCAGTAGGGGGTGACTATGCGAATTCTTACGGCCATCATCTTCCTGACTCACAGGTTGACACTCTAGCCACACTGAGGGAAAACGACAGTACACACCGGCGGGTGTCTAAAAATCGAAGTAGGGACCGCTGCGAGATGTACCAATCGACGCTAGGCCAAGGTCTACATCTCATGTATCTCTAGTATCGCTTGTAGGTTGCAGTGCTTATCTATTGTGTATATATTGTGCCTCATTTGTACTTGTATATAGTATTATATATCATGACATAACTTGTTTATACATAATCGCCAACCTTAGTCTGTGTGAAGAGTATTAAATCTATCTAGAAACCATACCTTTCACATATTGGTGTAGCAACAGAAATGCTACCTTCAAAGATACTCTAGTTAAGAGTATATAGGTAATTTCCATGGAATCAATCCTCTTAATAGACAGTTTGGGGATTAGGAACCGGGATTCTCATACTGAGGTCCCTTGTTCGAGTCACGGTCAGAGACGTATATTTGTATTTCGATATTAAAATACTGCTACGCCAGTGGGTCTTTGTCTCTGTGCGAAACATGTGTTAATAATAAAATGATGTAAGCTGGACAAACATGACGCAACGTCTGGGCAAGAGGCGCGGAAGGAACGAGGCCAGGACAGACTCAGTTAGGTGCTGCCCCTGGGAAGACCTCGCGTGTGCCCCTTGTGACCTGATATATTTTGTGTTGCCCTATTATAAGCTGTATTGTGCAGTGTGATGTGCTGGTTTCCCCCCTGTATTATGCCTATATAAAAATGTACGGGTGTAAAAACTAGTGTAAATAAAGGATAGATGTTTTAGTGTGTGTTTATTTCGTACCCTGCCTCGCCATGTGGTGTGTCCCCTCGTGGTGTTCTGGGACGCTGTGGTGTTCGGTGCCTCTTGGAGCTGTTCTGTGTTCACGACCCTGTGGTTAGCACGCCGTCTGCCTAGCCTGCCTCGTGTTGGTGACAGATAGACGAGGCGGCCGGCGTAACATTGGTGTCAGGAGTGGGATCTGTGATAATTGAACAGTGTTACGCACTGATCCATCATGTCGCCCAAAGATGGCGGCAGTCATGAGGGAGAGGAGGATACGAAGGAGTCAGGCACGAGTGAGGTGAAGCCGAGCCAGATGGACCTGATCATTGCCATGCTGGCTGGTATGAGGGAGGATATGGCACAAAGGTCTCGTGAGCAGGAACAAAGGGCAGAAGAGCAGGCTCAGAGGGCACGCGAGCAGGCGCATCATCTCGTCGAGATGCAGGCAAGGAATGCAGAGGAGCAGGCTCAGAGGGCACGCGAGCAGGTGCACCATCTCGTCGAGATGCTGGCAAGGAAAGCAGAGGAGCAGGCGCAGCACCTCGTCGAGATGCAGGCAAGGAATGCAGAGGAGCAGGCTCAGAGGGCACGCGAGCAGGTGCACCATCTCGTCGAGATGCTGGCAAGGAAAGTAGAGGAGCAGGTGCAGCACCTCGTCGAGATGCAGGCAAGGAAAGCAGAGGAGCAGGCGCAGCATCTCATCGAGATGCTGGCAAGGAAAGCAGAGGAGCAGGTGCAGCACCTCGTCGAGATGCAGGCAAGGAAAGCAGAGGAGCTGACAAGGAAGGCCGAGGAACAGTTCTGCCATCTGTTGAGGTGCTACAGAGCAATCTCGCATCTGTCAAGATGGAAACTCAGCAGTACACCGACCAGGCCTGCGGCAGCGTGAAGAGTGAACTGCTGGAGGAGGTGCAGACTCTGAAAGGCGAGGTTCAGGGCCTGAGGGAGGAGGTGAAAGCAGAAAGGCGGCGTCACGAGGTAGTAACGTCGCAAGCAGAGAAAACAGACGAGGTTCTGGCAACAGATGCCAGAGTGTCAGATTTACTGGGGTCTACCTGGGGTCCGTGGCAGGGAACCCCCGGGCATCGCAGCGTCGTGTCGGAGCCGATGGCCGCTGCAAGAGGCTGGGGACCCATCGGAACCGCTGCCCCGGGTACAGGTGGCGGAAAACTCGGACCAGGTCAACCCGCCTCATGGCCTCCCTCACCTCCTCCCTCCCCTCCGGGCATGTTAGTTTACGGCACACGTTCACCACCCCGCAGCCCCTCGGCCTCCAGACATTCTGTGAGGCGTAAGCCAGCTGAGTACGACGGGAAGGTGGCCTGGGAGGCATATGTCGCCCAATTTGAAATGCTGGCATCTACCCAGGGCTGGAGCCAGGAAGAGAAGGCACTGCAGCTGGTAACAGCGCTACGAGGCTCCGCGGTGGAAGTGCTGAGCCATCTGCCGTCGCCCCAACACGCCTCTTACACCAGCGTGGCGGAGGCTTTGAAACGCCGTTTCGGGCATCACCACCAGGCCGAGATATATCGGGCCCGCTTGAAGAAGCGGACTCGTGAGCGTGGCGAGACGCTGTCCCAGCTGGCGCAGGACGTGGAGGCGCTGGTAAGGAGGTCGTACCCTGCGGCTGCGGAAGAAATGATAGTGGTACTGGCCCGTGATTTCTTTGTTGGCGATTTGCAGGACCAGCAGCTGCAAATCTACGTCAAGCAGGCACACCCTGAGGACCTGCAGGTGGCGCTGGCGAGGGCCTTGGAGTTCGAGGCCTTCCTGAAGGGAACCAGTGGCCTAGAGCCGGCCGCCCAGAACCGCCGTGATCTATGGGGCCGGAAAGTGAAAATGAAGTCAGTGTCGAGGAGGGTGAGCCTGTACAGATTCCACGGCTCCTGTTGGGGCTGTGGCGAAGAAGGGCACAGACGCAGTGCCTGTCCTAAGGCTAAGGAATTGGTACATGCGGAAAACTCGGACAGGCTGTAGAAGGGGGCCGAAACCCAGCCGTCCTCGGTTCCTGGACCACAACTTGAGTAGCTGCCGTCGACAACCAGCTCGATGCAGGTGGAGGGCTCAGTAGATGGGAACCCATGCCACCTGACAGTGGACACCGGGGAGAAGAAGACCTTAGTGCGGCCTGACATGTTGGCAACTACGTGACTTCTAGACGCACCACAGAGATTGTGTGGTGTCACGGGGCATTGTGTGCAGCTCAAGGGGCCAGTGGAGGCCCATATCGGCGTGGGCAGCGCGGTGCAGCGGCCGTCGGTGTATGTCGCCGATCGGACGAGCCATGCTTGCTGGGCCTTGACTACTGACACAGAGTAAGGCGTGTCGACCTTGGACGAAGCCGGTGAGGATGTGTCCTTGCTTCCGGAGGTTGGCTGTGCAGAGGTAATTACGGCTGAGCGACGGCACCCTGCCCCCAGGACAGAGTCTAGGATCCGGTGTCAGCTGTCGAGAGAGAAGCATGGAGTGGAAGGCATAGTGGAGCCCATTGAAAACCTGCAGCTGGCTGACGGCATAGCAGTCGGACGGAGTCTTATTGGAGCCGGGGATGAGGACGTGGCAGACGCTGACCGAGATGAGGACGAGCATTTGGACGGTGAGGGCGATGCGACAGAACCGCTGCCCACACCACTGCCGCGACCCCGGCGAGAGCGAAGAAGGCCGGGCTGGATGAAAGATTTTTATGTTGTTTCTGAGAACTAATTACCATTACGTTTTCTTTTGTTTTGAAAGAATTTTGTTTGTTTCTGAGGACTGATTTCCTGTTGTTTATTTCATGTTTAGGCATGTCAGAGCAGACGGGTCTGCTTGATAGGGGGGGATAGTGCTACGCCAGTGGGTCTTTGTATCTGTGCAAAACATATGTTAATAATAAAATGATGTAAGCTGGACAAACATGACGCAACGTCTGGGCAAAAGGCGCAGAGGAACGAGGCCAGGAAAGACGCAGTTAGGTGCTGCCCCTGGGAAGACCTCGCGTGTGCCCCTTGTGACCTGATATACTTTGTGTTGCCCTATTATAAGCTGTATTGTGCAGTGTGATGTGCTGGTTTCCCCCCTGTATTGTGCCTATAGAAAAGTATACAGGTAAAGAACTAGTGTAAATAAAGGATAGATGTTTTAGAATGTGTTTATTTCGTGCCCTGCCTCGCCATGTGGTGTGTCCCCTCGTGGTGTTCTGGGACGCTGTGGTGTTCGGTGCCTCTTGGAGCTGTTCTGTGTTCACGACCCTGTGGTTAGCACGCCGTCTGCCTAGCCTGCCTCGTGTTGGTGACAGATAGACGAGGCGGCTGGCGTAACAATACGTTATTGCATTCTTCCATCTTTCATTTACACAACCACACACACACCTGCACACACACACACACACACACAGTAGAGGAAATATATAATAGTATATTATTGCGTTTGTTGATATTGTGGCAACGATGGGGAGGTGTCACCTTGTGTTTGGTGAATGTTTGGGTGCGCATGTTTGTTTGTGAGGATGATGTCTGGTGTGTTTGCTGACCAGTTGTTTATGCGTGTTGGGAAGTGTGGGCCGATGTGTTGTAGTGTGCCGTCGAGGATGCGAGATGTGAACCATCGTTACACGTTGTAGTTGTAGCCGAATGTGTGGTGTTGTGCATTCCACTCTCCAAGTATATATGCAGGTTTTCTGTGTCTGAGGAGCTGGAATATGTTCTGGTCAGGTATATAAGGTCGTCGTGGCGGTAGGTATGTTGTTGCTATGAGGATGGAACCACGTGGTGTGTTAATTCTATGAGCTCTGATGTGAAGTTGTGTATTTTGTGTTTGAAGTTAGATTTGATGGCGCTTCGTTCACCTGAGTGATTTGTTTGGTATGTTGTATATGCGTATCTTTATTTTGCTTGTGTTGTCAAGGTCGTGGCTGTTGAGCAGTATTATGTGTGGGTCGTATATGCTATACATGTTACAGAGCTCATTGCGGCGGTCGAACGTCCACTGTCGTACTGTCGAACAAAGTCATGATTTCTGTTGTTCTGCAGGAAGGTATCCATTGCTCAGGTCGTTTATATGTTTTTACCTTATTGTGTGTATGTAGATGTCCACCTCACCAGCAAGGAGGTATTTGTGTAAAGTGTTGACTGTGGCCATGTCTGCATTGGATGAGTAGGAATAAATCCATTTGACGTTACCTTTGGCGATTTCTCTGCCAATTTGATGTGTGTCGGTCCAGTCGTCTTTGCGAAGTTCTTGGGCATAGAGTCGAATGTTCTAGTAGGACGCATCAGGTACTATGCCGTCCAGCAGCCTTACAGGGCTGTTGTTATTGCTGCAAGCTGCTTGGAGTTCTGGGCAGGGCTCTGTGATTTTTTTTTCTTTAATCTTCCGGTTGCGTGAGTTGGATCTACTGCGGTCCTTATGGTGTGTTTGTTGTTTGTGTGTGGGTTGTTTCGGCCTGACAGCGGTTTGTGTAGCCTGAACCGGCGTTTGTGCCATCGGTTCTGTTACATTTTTATTGTTTGTTTGTTGGTTTGTTTGTTTGGTAGGGTGTCGCCTCGACACCCTACCAAACAAACAAAGTGGTGGCAGATGTGCTGTTGCCTCTTGTTCAGGTGACTGGATGACATTTGTCGGTGATCTTACGTTTTCTCGTCTGACTGATTGTGTTGTTTGTCAAATATGAGCATTATCTGATTGTCCAGTGCCGTGGTTGCCGACGTGCCGAGGTTTGTGTTGGGAGGAATTGCTTTCACAATCCCCCATGGGTCGGAATCTCCCAGGTCGAGCAGTGGGAGCTTGTTTCGGGCTAGGGTATTTTTTGCATGTTTGAAACCGACTGTCGGGTTTATTAGGTTCTGGATGTGGGCATGGAGAAAGGTGATAAGGATATCTTTAGAAAGATTGTCTGGGAGTGCCAGCTGCACTGTCTGTTCTATTTTTTTTTATGTCTTGGCTTCCTTGGCTTATTAATGGTTTTCAGGCGTTTTGAGTTGAGCTGTAGTGATTCATCAAGACATTCCCTTACCCCAAAGTAAAATCCCGATTGAATCTATGGTAACGTGAATCCTTGTCCTGTGTAGGGGTAGGCTGCCACCAGCTGATAAGGGATCAGCACCCGTGTATGTGCGAGACAGTCGAAGACGTGTAAAATGTATGTTATGTATGTGTATGAGTGTATGTCAGTTTGTATGTGGAAAGAAAGAGTTCCTACACAGGACATTGCTGAGCAGGCGTGGCTAGAGTCAGGCAAACATTCTTATTTCAGGTTTTACAAATTATGTCTTAAAAGATATAAAAAGAAGAGTTCCGATCATCAAAGTTTATTATTTCAACACAAAAGGTCTCTCCTCCGATATTTAAAATCTCTTCCTTTGGCCTGGCCATGAATTTAACCTATGGCCGCAACCCTTAAAACAATAAAATTCCAAAAAAAGAAAACAACAAGTGCCAAAAGGACACTTGTTGTGAGCAGTGCTGTTGCCGAGCTGGGTGCTCATCTGCAAGAGGCCATCTGCTAACGATCCAGCTTGCTTGCTTGCTTGTTGGATTTATTGGCTATCAACCAGCGGCACAGGCCAAGGTTATTAAGCCAATGATTCCATTTTATTTTATCAATCTATATAAGGTCATGAAGTTTTGTCTCCTTTAGAAAAGTGATTACTTTACTGATTATTTTTTCATTATCAGATAGTAGATTTTTTATATTGATTTCTATATTTTTAATTTGTAAGTAATTCTTTATTTTTTGTCTTTGATTATTGAATTTGTTGCATGTGGTTAATATATGTTTTATGGACATTGTGGTATTGCACTGCTGGCACTGTGGAGGGAAGTTTTTTTCCATATAGGGAGTGAGGTGTGTCAATCTTGTAGCGTTGACCCTTATTCGGGCCAACACCACCTCCTCCCTTCTAATTTTTCTGTGGGCTGTGTCCCATATTGTTATCTCTTCTTTGTTCTTGTTTATTGTGAGGTCGGTCCACTCACTCTGCCACAGGAGATGGATTTTTGCTTTTATAAAAGAGACAAAACACCTGAGATCTGTGCGGATAATACCAGGCTCCAGATCGCCAGTCGACCCGGCTAGTTTGTCAGCCTGTTCATTACCATGGATACCCGAGTGTCCAGGTACCCATATCAGTTTGATTGATTTATTGGCACTATGCATTTTACGAATGATATTACCCTGTATTTCATTATAGGTGGTTTCTAGTGATTTAATGGCTTTAATTGAACTTAACGAGTCTGAAAAAATGACTATTCTATCGTGGGTCGTCGATAGGGCAAAATCTAAAGCTTTATCTATTGCAAAAAGTTCGGCAAGAAAGATCGATGTATGATTCGGCAATCGAAATCTCAACTGACATTCAGTCGACCATACACCCGCTCCCACACACTCGTCTGTCTTGGACCCGTCGGTATATAAATGAAAAAAGGAAAGATGTTTAATTAGGATCTCTCTGAACCTCTGGCGTACCTCCACCTCCGACACCGTGGCTTTGGCTGATGGTAGCCAGTCTACAACAGTAGAAAACTTGGGTGTCTCCCACGGTGCTATATTTGATTGAACCAGGGTATCGATGGTAGAGAGATCTATACCGACTTTATCTGTGAGGTCATGGAGTCTATTGCCCAGCGGCTTCCCGCCGCGATACTGGGGCCCTACCTGCCGGCGCAAAACATCCCTGTTGGGATGTTGGGGCTGCCTGGCTACCTTCGCGGCATAGGTCAGTGCAAGCTGGCCGCGTCTAAGACGGAGGGGAGGTACTCCCGACTCTACCTCTAGGCGCTCGGTGCGAGTGCACTTAAGGGCTCCAAGACAGACTCGTAAACACGCATTCTGCACAACATTCAAACCTTTCAGAGTTGAGCTCGTTGCCGAGCCATACACGATTGACCCATAATCTACTTTAGATCTAATCAGGGATTTATATGACATCAGTAAAGACTTTCTATCAGCTCCCCATTTGTGTCCAGAAATGCACTTTAATAAATTGAGTGCTTTTTGACATTTATTCTTTAACTGACCAATATGGTCTTTCCAATTCAATCTACTATCAAAGAGTAGTCCAAGAAATCTAGCTGAATTTTGAATAGGTATTGGGTGGTTGTCTAGAGTTAGCCTGATGTTGGGCTTTCTCCTATGTGTAAAAACCACGCCAATACTCTTTTTAATGGAAAACTTAAAACCCCACTGGAGGCCCCAGTTATGAATCATATCCAGTGCCAATTGGATCTGATTTGCCGAGAACTCTGCATTATTGCTGGAGTGCCATAATGCACAATCATCGGCGTACAGTGAGTATTTAAGATTCCGAGGAGGAGATGGTAAAATGTCATTTATTATACACAGAAATAATGTTGGAGACAAGACACTTCCTTGTGGGACCCCGTTTGCCTGGACAAAAATGTCCGAGAAAGTGACATTGTCAGAAAACAATTTGACAGAAAACGTTCTGTCAGAAATGAAATTTTGGATGAAACAAGGCAAGTTTCCACGTAATCCGAAAGCATAAAGTTTTCTGAGTAGGCCATGTCGCCAAGTCATGTCGTAGGCTTTTTCAATGTCTAGAAATACTGATATCAAAAAATGCTTTTTGGCAAATGCCTCATGAATATGACTTTCCAGTTTTACTAGCTGATCGAGAGTTTGACGTCCCTTTCGGAAGCCGCACTGCTCGTCAACTAGTAAATTTCTGGTATTTAAAAAATGCAATAGCCTACTATTAACAATTCTTTCCATGACCTTGCATAAGCAACTTGTCAACGCAATTGGGCGGTAAGAGATGGCGGATCTGGGATTTCCCCCTCCTTTCAATATGGGAATGATGTGGGCGAAGTGCCATGAATTTGGAAAAGTCTGGCTTTTCCAAATATCATTGTACACTTCTAGCAACTTAATCATGTCATCATGATTAAGATGCTTTATCATCTCATATCGGGGCCTGGAGATGTTCCTCTACAGGCTTCTAGGGCTCGGACAAGCTCATTCATTGTAAGGTCTTTATTGTAATCAAAATTATCTCCTGTGGCAAAGTGAATTGGTTGCAGCTCGGCTGCTTCCTTGGTGGTCAGGAATGCAGGGTTATAGTTTTCCGAGCTGCTTGTATAAGAGAACTGCCTGGCGATTGTGTTAGCAATGTCTCTAGGTTCATCATAATTAATTCCCTCATGAATGATATTTCTGATCTTATTTGATGACTTCTTTCTATTTATTCTATTTATTGTGGACCAAACCTCTGATAACTTTGTATTGCTGTTAATCGTAGAGACAAAGCTTCGCCAGGAGTCTCTTTTGGCTTGTCTGATTGTTCTACGAGCCCTAGCTCTCGCTTGTTTGTATTTGCGAAAGTTCTCGTTGGTAATATTATTATGGAAAAGCCTGTAGGCCCTATTTCGTTCACATAGCGCCCTGCGGCAATCTGGTGTCCACCATGGAACTCTATGCTTAATGCTATCTGTCGAAGTCTTAGGTATGGTTGCCATTGCTGCATTTATAATACAATTTTGAACATTGTTTACTTTATCATCAATGGTTTCTCCAACAACTTCGAGCTTGACGCTCCTTGTGAAGGCGACCCAATCTGCTCTTTTTACGTTAAATTTGGGTGCTGAAGGCGTCCTCGTGGTGTCGCATGAATATTGAATACAAATAGGAAGGTGATCGCTTCCCAACGAGTCGTCAATGGTGTGCCACAGGCACTTGGCTGCTAGTGTTGAGGAAACCAGTGATAGGTCAATAAAGCTCAAATTACCGGTATTATCGTCTATTCGCGTTGGACTACCATCATTTAGAAGAACCAGATCAGAGTCGTTGATCAACTTAACTACTTGCTCACCTCTACCATTCACCCGCAGGGAACCCCATGATGTATGACGAGCATTAAAATCACCTAGAATTAATTTATTGTTTGGCAGACTATCCTGAATAGCAAAAAGCTCATCATAGATTAACCTTTTATCAGGTGGACAGTAAGCTGAGCATATAGTCAGATACGTGTTATTGAATTTTACTTAGCATGCGACGTGTTCCAAAGTAGAATTAATCGTCACTTCAATGAAAGGGAGATTCTGGTGGATGTACATGGCGACTCCGCCTCCACCCCTTCCCTCTCGGTCTTTTCTACAAAGATGGTAGTTTCTTAGCGATACGACCTCGTCAGAGACTTGGTCGTTTAAATGGCTTTCTTGTAGTACGATAATATCGGGAGCATAGGACGAGGCTAATAATCTAAGATAATTTAATTTTGATCTAAGACTTCGACAGTTCCATTGTATGATGGTATACGCGTGGATTACGTTTTATGGGGTTTGGAAGTGCCTTGTCCGCCGGTTTTTATTTTCTTTTTTTGGGAGGGAGGCGCCTCCTCCTCTCCCTCGCTTCCCGAGGGCCTCTCTCGGGAATTTTTGGAGACAGTAGTCTCCATGGCCTGCTCCCCTCCACCAGAGAGACGCCCGGCGGAGGATGATCTGCTCTTACGAGCAGAACTACCACCAGACGAAGTTCTAGTGGGGGTCGCCTGGACTAGAAGGTGCGATCCGGATTGTGATTTGGTATCGACCTCCTAAAGATGCTGTTTTTGCTGGGTTGATTCAGCAATTTCTTTAATTGTCTTATTCAATTCTTTAATCTGATTCATCAAGTCCTTTACTGTTTCTTTCAATT
>NW_028236779.1:5000-10000 GCF_977035675.1 Penaeus japonicus | reverse complement strand
GAGAGGCCCGTTCCGCACTCCCGAAACCCCCCTCCCCGCGAACGAGGAAGGGTACGACTTCCGCCACACGGGCCTGACACCCTCCCTGGGTATTGGAGTCATTCATGCACAACTTAGGCGGCGCGGGAGCGCGTGCAGGACCTCTCCCCAACGCAGCACCCCTCGAGCCCCCTGTTAAGGGACGCGAGGCTTTGCGCTGGGCTCTTCCCGTTTCGGTCGCACTTACTCAGGGAATCCCGGTTGGTTTCTTTTCCTCCGCTCATTAATATGCTTAAATTGGGCGGGTCATCTCCCTCCACTCGAGGTCGTCAAGAAGAAGAATGACAAGCATTCACAGAGCTTTAGCGAGCCCCAGAACGCGAGACATGACCAGCGCAGTCCTTCCATGGCGGGGGGGCGGCGGCGGCTGCTGCTGCTGCTCACCCCACCCCCCCGGCTCACGCAACGGCGGCGTGGCCAGCGACTGGCTCGCTCGCGAAGGGACTCGCTGCTCGCTCTTCCCCCTTCTTTTTCGCCGGCCGAAAAATCGGCCGCCCAAGGCACAAAAGAAAAAGGGTCCAAGATGGCTCATTCGCTTTTTTTCCTCGCTCGCTCTCTCACCCAGACATTGGGAAGCCAAAACTCCTCCTGCCGCCGCTCACTGTCATCATCAAGCTCGCTCGCGCTCTCTCTCTTGCGTCAGCTCCCTCTGGTGCGACGGGGGGCGGGGCCGGGTAGGGGAGGACGGTCAAGGGAACACCTGGGCGTATAGGGGCGCGCCTCGCGGCCTCGCCCCACCCCCAGGGCCCGCACCTTCTTATGCAGCGCCTCGACCCAAACCAATCGCCCGCGCCCGCCGCACGCTCAAAAACCGAGACCCACGAACACCCTAAGCCTTCCAAGCGGGTTTGTCGTCCTGGTCAAGGAAACGGGGAAGGGGACGGGGACGTGACGGGAGAGAGACACGGCCGTCTCTTCCCGCCGCCCTTTTTTTGGATTAGCCGGCTAGCCGTCCACTACCGACGAGGAGAGCCGGAGCTTTTTTTCTGGCGACAGGTTACCTCCGCCCAGCCGGGGAGGTGGGGGGTTAAGGACGGTCATGGGAACACCTGGAATATATATACATACATATATATACATACATATATATACATACATTTATATATATATATATATATATGTATGTATGTATGTATGTATGTATATATATGTATGTATATATATGTATGTAATATATATATATATATATATAATATATATATATATATATATATATATATATATATATATTATATATATGTATGTATATATGTATATTATATATATATTATATATATATATACATCTACCATCTATATATATACAAATACAAATATACATATACATATATATACGTATATATATACATATATATATATATAAATATATATATATATATATACATACATACATATATATATATATATATATATATATATATATATATATATATATATACATAAATCAGTGCACTTATATAATTTATTACAATACGGATATGCCTCTTGGTTGCCTTTGTGGAGCTGTTGGCAACCAGTAGACTACCCTTCGACTACACTTTTATATTCAATTTCTACTACTAGACTATATATCAACTTAAAGGAATTGACGGAAGGGCACCACCAGGAGTGGAGCCTGCGGCTCAATTTGACTCAACACGGGGAAACTCACCAGGCCCGGACACCGGAAGGATTGACAGAATGAAGGCTCTTTCTCGATTCGGTGGGTGGTGGTGCATGGCCGTTCTTAGTTGGTGGAGTGATCTGTCTGGTTAATTCCGATAACGAACGAGACTCTAGCCTGCTAAATAGTCGACGGGTCTCGTCCTCGCGCCGCCTTCCAGGGCGGCGACGAGTCCCTAAAGCCGGGCCGGGTGCGGCCCGCGCGCGGGCGGCGGTGGTTGCGCGTGCGGGGTTCTGCCTCGTTGCGCGTGGCTGCTCCTCCGCCGCGGTGTTCGCCCCGGCTTCGGAAACTGGCGTCCGCTTCGCAATCTTCTTCTTAGAGGGATAAGCGGCAGCAAAAAATATACTAGCCGCACGAGAGATTGAGCCATAACAGGTCTGTGATGCCCTTAGATGTTCTGGGCCGCACGCGCGCTACAATGGAGAGTTCAGCGAGCTGTCCCCGCTCCGAGAGGAGCGGGTAACCTCGTGAAAGCTGTCCGTAAAGGGGATTGGGGCTTGCAAATGTTCCCCATGAACGAGGAATTCCCAGTAGGCGCAATTCACCAGATTGCACCGATTTAGTCCCTGCCCTTTGTACACACCGCCCGTCGCTACTACCGATTGAATGGTCTAGTGAGGGCACCGGACTGGCGCCCTTGGAGCCGCTGCTGCCCGTCAGTCAGCGCCCTCGGGTCGACGGAAAGGTGTCCAAGCTGGGTCATTTAGAGGAAGTAAAAGTCGTAACAAGGTTTCCGTAGGTGAACCTGCGGAAGGATCATTACCGACCCGAGATCGCTCGCTAGCTTTTGGCTGGCTTGCCCAATCGCGGTCCGTCGAGAGGGGGCCGTGAGGACCCCTCCCGGCTTGGAAGGGCGGGCCCTGTCGAAGGAAATAATGCAGCGGTGGACGTACCGTGCATCGGCCCTTCTTCTTCTTTCGAACGCCATTACGGGGGGCTCTCGGGACGGCTCCCGGCTCTCCTCCTCCTTATGATGATAGGCTCTGGTACCTATATATACCTATATCTATCTATATATACATATATATTCTGTCCCACACAACTATATCTTTGATAAGGCAAAGACGTGGAGATGTGGCAATGTCTGGTGGAGTCGCCACTCCTTTGGCGAGGCGTCTCAATTGATGGCTTTCCATCCACAGAGGAACGAGAGGGCAGGGCAGGAAGGGGCCAGGATCCACCCTCACCTCCGCACTCACTTCACCAAATAGAAAAATCTCGCGTATTTTCTCCTTGGAGACGGGAACAGCATGCTTGTCTCCCGAGAAATCGAGGAAGCTCTATGGAGTTCTTTCTAGTCTAGAAGCCATTCTACCGAGTTGCTCGACTGCTCACTCACCCATCAACGTGAACGTCATTCTATTGCAACGTTTTTGATATTTTGCACATGGATATCAAGTTATTTCTGATGACTTAAATACATTGGTGTCCCCTTCCATAAACGGAAAATGTTATAGAAAATTTGTAGGCATGGAATTAAAAAGGCGGACTTGCCTAATTGATCACTTGGACAATGCAAGCTTTTCTTGGACAAACTTGAAACTTTAATTAAATGCTATTACTGATAAGTTCCAATATATATTTCAGAAATTACCAAGTTTATTTATAGATAATCAATTTTAGAAATGTTCCTATATCTTTCCTTATTCTTTACATACTTAACATTTTAGCAAGTTTTCATTAAATTTTGTTTTATTTATTTTCCATTTACTTTTTATCTGTGTATTTCCACTCCCTTTTATATATACACACATTCTGCTGTCTGCTTTGTCGAAACAGTCAACCCTCTCATTGTCTTTCTTTGTGGACAGGGTTCTTGGCAACCGTTGCAGTGACCCGTTCTCATGATCCTCTCGCCTTCCCTTCCCGTAAAGCCATGGACTCCCAGCGTCACAGGGATTCGATTGTCCTCCGCCGACGCCAGCACTTCCACGACCAGAAAACCCGCGGCAATGACGAGCAGACCTTAGAACACGCCAATCCAACCCTTACTGCTCGCGAATGTTTTCCATTCTGTAATTCTTAGGTCCATGGGTATAACAATGTTTTGTTTATACTCAAAATGACCGTTAGATAGTACCTAATCAATACCGATGTATGTGTAACAGTTATTATGATCGATATTCAAATGATCAGTATATTTCATGAGTGTTCAACAATTCCATCTTCTTATCAAGCATCTTTTCGAATTGTAAACATCCTAATTCTCTTGTCATCCCTCATAGCACATAATGTATTCCTTGTTCATTTATCACGTCACCATCATGTGATCCACGTCTCAAAATGTGTTTATTCAGATTCTTTCATGTTTTTCATAATGAAATGTTGAAAACGAAGTGTGATTATACCAACATAAAACAGCTAAGCACTTGTTCGTAAGACCATGATTCTTTTTCGTCAGTTTGGGATAAGATATTGATTGAAACGAGTGAAAGAAAAATGAAGTGGCTCTTTAAATTTACAAGTTAAGGTTACCGTCTAATGAATCAAATAGTTTAGTGTCTTTCTTGAATTAAGTGCCAGACTTTTATGAGTGTCTTATGTTATTTGTACTTGTGTTCTGTCCATGCTTTGTTGTGGCAAATTGGTTAGTGAACTTTGGTTGATTTCTTTTTGAGGGAATAAGACATAAGGATAGAGTTTCAACGGAATGTAGAAATTGTAGTCCCTTTATTAATAGCAATGAGCATATTAAAGTATTAGTTTACATACATGGTCCAGAAATAGTGGAAGCGTCACTCTGAATGGTTGGAATGGATGAGTCACATTTAAGACTGGAGTCATTACCTTAAGAATATATGGAATCGTTCATTATAGAGATAAAAGCAAAGTCTCGCTGCAAAGTAATTAGGCAAATGTGAAGCTTCTTAAGAGCAATATCATTCATTTAAAAAGACAGTTTTTCTATCGTTGATGGCGACTTCATTGTGGATCTTTCAGTGATGGGCGTCATATTTTGCATTTGAGAAGGATTCAGCATAATTATGATACGCTTTGTAAATAACTTTTGATATTAAGATAAAGATTGGAATGACTAATGTGTTTGAAGTACTCAGTCAATTCAAATAATACATTTGGATATAATATAATATATTTGGATGATAATAATATATCCAAATAATATATTTGGATAATATTATTCAAATAATATATTCTTAACTTATAAGATATTTCAACATTTAGTTGAAACTTTATTCGTTAAAGGGAACGCCACATATAAAGATTTAGGAGTCAGCCGCAAACATCAATTGCCACAAGGATTATTACAATGTTATTAACATCACAACTACCTACATCCA
>NW_028236778.1:42500-76206 GCF_977035675.1 Penaeus japonicus | reverse complement strand
AAAAAGTGCAAGAAAAAAAAATGACGATATTGAAAAAATGCTTAAAATACACGTTAGAGCCATTCTGATAACGAAACGGATTACAGTTCAATTCACTGATTTTTGTTATATTAAAGGAAAAATCAATTGCGAGAAAAAAGGTGCAAGAAAAAAAAAAATGACGATCCTGAAAAAAAGCCAAAAATGCTTAAAATACACGTTAGAGCCATTCTGATAACGAAACGGATTACAGTTCAATTGACTGATTTTTGTTATATTAAAGGAAAAATCAATTGCGAGAAAAAAGGTGCAAGAAAAAAAAATGACGATCCTGAAAAAAAGCCAAAAATGCTTAAAATACACGTTAGAGCCATTCTGATAACGAAACGGATTACAGTTCAATTCACTGATTTTTGTTATATTAAAGGAAAAATCAATTGCGAGAAAAAAGGTGCAAGAAAAAAAAATGACGATCCTGAAAAAAAGCCAAAAATGCTTCAAATACACGTTATATTAAAGGAAAAATCAATTACGAAAAAAAAGGTGCAAGAAAAAAAAATGACGATCCTGAAAAAAACCAAAAATGCTTCAAATACACGTTAGAGCCATTCTGATAACGAAACGGATTACAGTTCAATGCACTGATTTTTGTTATATTAAAGGAAAAATCAATTGCGAGAAAAAAGTGGCAAGAAAAAAAAAATGACGATCCTGAAAAAAGCCAAAAAATGCTTAAAATACACGTTAGAGCCATTCTGATAACGAAACGGATTACAGTTCAATGCACTGATTTTTGTTATATTAAAGGAAAAATCAATTGCGAGAAAAAGGTGCAAGAAAAAAAAATGACGATCCTGAAAAAAAGCCAAAAATGCTTAAAATACACGTTAGAGCCATTCTGATAACGAAACGGATTACAGTTCACTGCACTGATTTTTGTTATATTAAAGGAAAAATCAATTGCGAGAAAAAAGGTGCAAGAAAAAAAAATGACGATCCTGAAAAAAGCCAAAAATGCTTAAAATACACGTTAGAGCCATTCTGATAACGAAACGGATTACAGTTCAATTCACTGATTTTGTTATATTAAAGGAAAAATCAATTGCGAAAAAAGGTGCAAGAAAAAAAAAATGACGATCCTGAAAAAATGCCAAAAATGCTTAAAATACACGTTAGAGCCATTCTGATAACGAAACGGATTACAGTCAATGCACTGATTTTTGTTATATTAAAGAAATTATCAATTGCGAAAAAAAGGTGCAAGAAAAAAAAATGACGATCCTAAATTAAAATGCTTAAAATACTAGAGCTTCTGATAACGAAACGGATTACAGTTCAATGCACTGATTTTTGTTATATTAAAGGAAAATCAATTGCGAAAAAAAGGTGCAAGAAAAAAAATGACGATCCTGAAAAAAAAAAAAATGCTTAACGAACACGTTAGAGCCATTCTGATAACGAAACGGATTACAGTTCAATTCACTGATTTTTTTAATAATAAAGGAAAAATCAATTGCGAGAAAAAGTGCAGAAAAAAAAAATGACGATCCTGAAAAAACCAAAAATGCTAAAAATACGTTAGAGCCATTCTGATAACGAAAATTACAGTTACAGTCAATGCACTGATTTTTGTTATATTAAAGGAAAAATCAATTGCGAGAAAAAAGGTGCAAGAAAAAAAAATTGCCGTTCTTGAAAAAAGCCAAAAATGCTTAAAATACACGTTAGAGCCATTCTGATAACGAAACGATTACAGTTCAATTCTGATAACGAAACGGATTACAGTTTCAATCACTGATTTTTGTTATATTAAAGGAAAAATCAATTGCGAGAAAAAAGGTGCAAGAAAAAAAAAATGACGATCCTGAAAAAAAAAAATGCTTAAAATACACGTTAGAGCCATTCTGATAACGAAACGGATTACAGTTAAATGCACTGATTTTTATATATTAAAGGAAAAATCAATTGCGAGAAAAAAGGTGCAAGAAAAAAAAATGACGATCCTGAAAAAAAGCCAAAAATGCTTAAAATACACGTTAGAGCCATTCTGATAACGAAACGGATTACAGTTCAAATCACTGATTTTTGTTATATTAAAGGAAAAATCAATTGCGAGAAAAAAAGTGCAAGAAAAAAAAAATGACGATCCTGAAAAAAGCCAAAAATGCTTAAAATAGAGCCATTCTGATAACGAAACGGATTACAGTTCAATTCACTGATTTTTGTTATATTAAAGAAAAAATCAATTGCGAGAAAAAAGGTGCAAGAAAAAAAAATGACGATCCTGAAAAAAAGCCAAAAATGCTTAAAATACACGTTAGAGCCATTCTGATAACGAAACGGATTACAGTTCAATTCACTGATTTTTGTTATAGTAAAGGAAAAAATCAATTGCGAGAAAAAAGGTGCAAAAAAAAATGACGATCCTGAAAAAAAGCCAAAAATGCTTAAAATACACGTTAGAGCCATTCTGATAACGAAACGGATTACAGTTCAATGCACTGATTTTTGTTATATTAAAGGAAAAATCAATTGCGAGAAAAAAGGTGCAAGAAAAAAAAAATGACGATCCTGAAAAAAAGCCAAAAATGCTTAAAATACACGTTAGAGCCATTCTGATAACGAAACGGATTACAGTTCAATGCACTGGTTTTTGTTATTATAAAGGAAAAATCAATTGAGAGAAAAAAGGTGCAAGAAAAAAAAAATGACGATCCTGAAAAAATGCCAAAAATTCTTAAAATACACGTTAGAGCCATTCTGATAACGAAACGGATTACAGTTCAATGCACTGATTTTTATTATATTAAAGAAAAAACAATTGTGAGAAAAAAGGTGCAAGAAAAAAAAAATGACGATCCTGAAAAAAAGCCAAAAGAGCTTAAAATACACATTAGAGCCATTCTGATAACGAAACGGATTACAGTTCAATTCACAGATTTTTGTTATATCAATTGCGAAAAAAGGTGCAAGAAAAAAAAATGACGATCCTGAAAAAAAGCCAAAAATGCTTAAAATACACGTTAGAGCCATTCTGATAACGAAACGGATTACAGTTCAATGCACTGATTTTTGTTATATTAAAGGAAAAATCAATTGCGAGAAAAAAGTGCAAAAAAAAAATGACGATCCTGAAAAAATGCCAAAAATGCTTAAAATACACGTTAGAGCCATTCTGATAACGAAACGGATTACAGTTCAATGCACTGATTTTTGTTATATTAAAGAAAAATCAATTGCGAGAAAAAAGGTGCAAGAAAAAAAAAATGACGATCCTGAAAAAAAGCCAAAAATGCTTAAAATACACGTTAGAGCCATTCTGATAACGAAACGGATTACAGTTCAATGCACTGATTTTTGTTATATTAAAGGAAAAATCAATTGCGAGAAAAAAGGTGCAAGAAAAAAAAATGACGATCCTGAAAAAAAGCCAAAAATGCTTAAAATACACGTTAGAGCCATTCTGATAACGAAACGGATTACAGTTCAATGCACTGATTTTTGTTATATTAAAGAAAAATTAATTGCGAGAAAAAAGGTGCAAGAAAAAAAAATGACGATCATGAAAAAAGCCAAAAACTCTTAAAATACACGTTAGAGCCATTGATTTAACGAAACGGATTACAGTTCAATGCACTGATTTTTGTTATATTAAAGGAAAAATCAATTGCGAGAAAAAAGGTGCAAGAAAAAAAAAATGACGATCCTGAAAAGAAGCCAAAAAATGCTTAAAATACACGTTAGAGCCATTCTGATAACGAAACGGATTACAGTTCAATGCACTGATTTTTGTTATATTAAAGGAAAAATCAATTGCGAGAAAAAAGGTGCAAGAAAAAAAATGACGATCCTGAAAAAAAGCCAAAAATGCTTAAAATACACGTTAGAGCCATTCTGATAACGAAACGGATTACAGTTCAATGCACTGATTTTTGTTATATTAAAGGAAAAATCAATTGCGAGAAAAAAGTGCAAGAAAAAAAAAATGACGATCCTGAAAAAAGCCAAAAATGCTTAAAATACACGTTAGAGCCATTCTGATAACGAAACCGATTACAGTTCAATGCACTGATTTTTGTTATATTAAAGGAAAAAATCAATTGCGAGAAAAAAGGTGCAAGAAAAAAAAAATGACGATCCTGAAAAAATGCCAAAAATGCTTAAAATACACGTTAGAGCCATTCTGATAACGAAACGGATTACAGTTCAATGCACTGATTTTTGTTATATTAAAGGAAAAATCAATTGCGAGAAAAAAGGTGCAAGAAAAAAAAATGACGATCCTGAAAAAAAGCCAAAAATGCTTAAAATACACGTTAGAGCCATTCTGATAACGAAACGGATTACAGTTCAATGCACTGATTTTTGTTATATTAAAGGAAAAATCAATTGCGAGAAAAAAGGTGCAAGAAAAAAAATGACGATCCTGAAAAAAGCCAAAAATGCTTAAAATACACGTTAGAGCCATTCTGATAACGAAACGGATTACAGTTCAATGCACTGATTTTTGTTATATTAAAGGAAAAATCAATTGCGAGAAAAAAGGTGCAAGAAAAAAAAATGACGATCCTGAAAAAAAAGCCAAAAATGCTTAAAATACACGTTAGAGCCATTCTGATAACGAAACGGATTACAGTTCAATGCACTGATTTTTGTTATATTAAAGGAAAAATCAATTGCGAGAAAAAAGTGCAAGAAAAAAAAATGACGATCCTGAAAAAAAGCCAAAAATGCTTAAAATACACGTTAGAGCCATTCTGATAACGAAACGGATTACAGTTCAATGCACTGATTTTTGTTATATTAAAGGAAAAATCAATTGCGAGAAAAAAGGTGCAAGAAAAAAAAAACGATCCTGAAAAAAAGCCAAAAATGCTTAAAATACACGTTAGAGCCATTCTGATAACGAAACGGATTACAGTTCAATGCACTGATTTTTGTTATATTAAAGGAAAAATCAATTGCGAGAAAAAAGGTGCAAGAAAAAAAAATGACGATCCTGAAAAAAAGCCAAAAATGCTTAAAATACACGTTAGAGCCATTCTGATAACGAAACGGATTACAGTTCAATGCACTGATTTTTGTTATATTAAAGGAAAAATCATTTGCGAGGAAAAAGGTTCAAGAAAAAAAATGACAATCCTGAAAAAATGCCAAGAATTCTTAAAATACACGTTAGAGCCATTCCGATAACGAAACGGATTACAGTTCAATGCACTGATTTTTGCTACATTAAAGGAAAAATCAATTGCGAGAAAAAAGGTGCAAGAAAAAAAAATGACGATCCTGAAAAAACCCTAAAATGCTTAAAATACACGTTAGAGCCATTCTGATAACGAAACGGATTACAGTTAAATGCACTGATTTTGTTATATTAAAGGAAAAATCAATTGCGAGAAAAAAGGTGCAAGAAAAAAAAATGACGATCCTGAAAAAAAAACCTAAAATGCTTAAAATACACGTTAGAGCCATTCTGATAACGAAACGGATTACAGTTAAATGCGCTGATTTTCATTATATTAAAGGAAAAAGCAATTGGGAGAAAAAAGTGCACGAAAAAAAAAATCACGATCCTGAAAAAAAAGCTTAAAATACACGTTAGAGCCATTCTAATAACGAAACGGATTACAGTTAAATGCATTGATTTTTGTTATGTTAAAGGAAAAAGCAATTACGAGAAAAAGATAAAGAAAAAATATGACGAAACTGAAAAAAAACTAAAATGCTGAAAATACACGTTAGAGCCATTCTGATAACGAAACAGATTACAGTTAAATGCACTGCTTTTTGTTATATTAAAGGAAAAAGCAATTGCGAGAAAAAAAAGGTGCAAAAAAAGTAAATGACAATCTTCAAAAAAAAAAAAAATGCTTGAAATACACGTTAGAGCCATTCTGATAACGAAACGGATTACAGTTAAATGCGCTGATTTTCGTTATAATAAAGGAAAAAGCAATTGCGAAAAAAAGGGGAAAAAAATGACTATCCTGAAAAAAAGCTAAAATTCTAAAAATACACATTACAGCCATTCTGATATCGAGACGGATTACAGTTAAATGCACTGATTTTTGTTATATAAAAGGAAAAAGCAATTGCGAGAAAAAAGATGCAAGAAAAAAAAGAAAATCCTTAAAATACACATTAGAGGCATTCTGATAACGAGACGGATTACAGTTAAATGGGCTGATTTTCGTTATATTAAAGAAAAAGCAATTGCGAGAAAAAAGATGGAAGAAAAAAAAATGACGATCCTGAAAAAAACCCTTAAATATCTAAAATACACGTTAAAGACATTCTGATATCGAAACGAATTAAAGTTAAATGCACTTATTTTTGTTATGTTAAAGGAAAAAAGTAATTTCGAGAAAAAAAGGTGCAAGAAAAAAAAAGGACGATCCTGAAAAAAACCCGAAAATGCTTAAAATACACGTTGTAGCCATTCTGATAACGAAACGGATTACAGTTAAATGCACTGATTTTCCTTATATTAAATAAAAAAGCTATTACGAGAAAAAAGGTGCAAGAAAATAAATGACGATCCTGAAAAAAAAACGAAAATGCTTGAAATACACGTTAGAACCATTCTGATAACTAAATGGATTACAGATAAATGGACTAATTTTTGTTATATTAAAGGAAAAAGCACGAGAAAAAAGGTGCAAGAAAAATAAATGACGATCCTTAAAAAAACGAAAATGCTTAAAATACTCGTTAGAGCCATTCTGATAACGAAACGGATTACAGTTAAATGCGTTGATTTTTGTAATATTAAAGGAAAAAGCAATTGCGAGAAAAAAAGGTAGAAGAAAAAAAATGACGATCCTGAAAAAATACACTTAAATGCTTAAAATACACGTTAGAGCCATTCTGATAACCAAATGGATTACAGTTAAATGCAAAAGTTTTGTTATATTAAAGGAAAAAGCAATTGCGAGAAAAAGGTGCAAGAAAAAAAAATGACGATCTTGAAAAAAAACGAAAATGCTTAAAATACACGTTAGAGCCATTCTGATAACGAAACGGATTACAGTTAAATGCGCTGATTTTCGTTATATTAAAGGAAAAAGCAATTGCGAGAAAAAAAGGTGCAAGGAAAAAATGACGATCCTGAAAAAAAACTAAAATGCTTAAAATACACGTTAGAGCCATTCTGATTACGAAACGGATTAGAGTTAAATGCACTGATTTTTGTTATATTAAAGGAAAAAGCAATTGCGACAAAAAAAAGTAAAAATAAAAAGAGCCAAGAAAAAAATGACGATCCTGAAAAAAACCTAAAATGCTTAAAATACACGTTAGAGCCATTCTGATAACGAAACGGATTGGAGTTAAATGCGCTGATTTTCGTTATATTAAAGGAAAAAGCAATTGCGAGAAAAAAAGGTGCAAGAAAAAAATGACGATCCTGAAAAAAAAACTAAAAATGCTTAAAATACGCGTTAGAGGTATTCTGATAACGAAACGGATTACAGTTAAATGTGCTGATTTTCGTTATATTAAAGGAAAACGCTATTCCGAGAAAATAGGTACAAGAAAAAAAAAGACGATCCTGAAAAAAAACTAAAATCCGTAAAATACAAGTTAGAGCTATTCTGATAACGAAACGAATTACAGTTAAATGCACTGATTTTTGTTATATAAAAGGAAAAATCAATTGCGAGAAAAAAGGTGCAAGAAAAAAAGTGACAATCCTATAAAAAACCCGAAAATGCTTAAAATACACGTTGGAGGTATTCTGATAACGAAACGGATTACAGTTAAATGCGCTGATTTTTTTTATATTCAAGGAAAAACCAATTGCGAGAAAAAAAGTGCAAGAAAAAAAATGACGATCCAGAAAAAATAATAAAATGCTTAAAATACTGGTTAGAACAATTCTGATAACGAAAGAGATTACAGTGAAATGCACTGACTTTTTTATATTAAAGGAAAAAGCAATTGCGAGAAAAAAGGTGCAAGTAAAAAAAAATGACGATCCTGAGAAAACCCGGTAATGCTTAAAATACACGTTAGAGCCATTCTGATAACGAAATGGTTTACAGTTAAATGCACTGATTTTTGTTATATTCAAGGAAAAAGTAATTGCGAGAAAAAAGGTAAAAGAAAAAAAAGATGACGATCCTGAAAAAAATCCGAAAATGCTTATAATACACGTTAGAGCCATTCTGATAACGAAACGGATTACAGTTAAATGCGCTTATTTCCGATATATTAAAGGAAAAAACAATTGCAAGAAAAAAGGTTGCAAGAAAAAAAATACGATCCTGAAAAAAAAACCAAAAATGCTTAAATACACGTTAGAGCCATTCTGATAACGAAACGGATTACAGTTCAATGCACTGATTTTTGTTATATTAAAGGAAAAATCAATTGCGAGAAAAAAGGTGCAAGAAAAAAAAAATGACGATCCTGAAAAAAAAACTAAAATGCTTAAAATACACGTTAGAGCCATTCTGATAACGAAACGGATTACAGTTCAATGCACTGATTTTTGTTATATTAAAGGAAAAATCAATTGCGAGAAAAAAGGTGCAAGAAAAAAAAAAAATGACGATTTTGAAAAAAAACCTAAAATGCTTAAAATACACGTTAGAGTCATTCTGATAACGCGACGGATTACAGTTAAATGCACTGATTTTTGTCATATTAAAGGAAATAGCAATTGCGAGAAAAAAGGTGTAAGTAAAAAAAAATGACGATCCTGAAAAAAAAAACTAAAATGCTTAAAATACACATTAGAGCCATTCTGATAACGAAACGGATTAGAGTTTAATGCGCTGATTTTCGTTATATTAAAGGAAAAAGCAATTGCGAGAAAAAAGGTGCAAGAAAAAAAAATGACGATCCTGAAAAAAAGCCAAAAATGCTTAAAATACACGTTAGAGCCATTCTGATAACGAAACGGATTACAGTTCAATGCACTGATTTTTAATATATTAAAGGAAAAATCAATTGCGAAAAAAAGGTGCAAGAAAAAAAAATGACGATCTTGAAAAAAAGCCAAAAATGCTAATAATACACGTTAGAACCATTCTGATAACGAAACGGATTACAGTTCAATTCACTGATTTTTGTTATATTAAAGGAAAAATCAATTGCGAAAAAAAAGGTGCAAGAAAAAAAAAATGACGATCCTGAAAAAAACGAAAATACTTAAAATACACGTTAGAGCCATTTTGATAACGAAACGGATTACAGTTCAATGCACTGATTTTTGTTATATTAAAGGAAAAATCAATTGCGAGAAAAAAGGTGCAAGAAAAAAAAATGACGATCCTGAAAAAAACCTAAAAATGCTTAAAATACACGTTAGAGCCATTCTGATAACGAAACGGATTACAGTTCAATGCACTGATTTTTGTTATATTAAAGGAAAAATCAATTGCGAGAAAAAAGGTGCAAGAAAAAAAAAATGACGATCCTGAAAAAAAACCGATAATGCTTAAAATACACGTTAGAGCCATTCTGATAACGAAACGGAATACAGTTAAATTCACTGATTTTCATTATTTTAAAGGAAAAATCAATTGCGAGAAAAAAGGTGCAAGAAAAAAAAAATGACGATCCTGAAAAAAACCAAAAATGCTTAAAATACACGTTAGAGACATTCTGATAACGAAACGGATTACAGTTCAATTCACTGATTTTTGTTATATTAAAGGAAAAATCAATTGCGAGAAAAAAGGTGCAAGAAAAAAAAATGACGATCCTGAAAAAAAGCCAAAAATGCTTAAAATACACGTTAGAGCCATTCTGATAACGAAACGGATTACAGTTCAATTCACTGATTTTTGTTATATTAAAGAAAAAATCAATTGCGAGAAAAAAGGTGCAAGAAAAAAAAAATGACGATCCTGAAAAAATGACAAAATGCTTAAAATACACGTTAGAGCCATTCTGATAACGAAACGGATTACAGTTCAATGCACTGATTTTTGTTATATTAAAGGAAAAATCAATTGCGAGAAAAAGGTGCAAGAAAAAAAAAATGACGATCCTGAAAAAAAAAAATGCTTAAAATACACGTTAGAGCCATTCTGATAACGAAACGGATTACAGTTCAATGCACTGATTTTTGTTATATTAAAGGAAAAATCAATTGCGAGAAAAAAGGTGCAAGAAAAAAAAAATGACGATCCTGAAAAAAAAAAAAATGCTTAAAATACACGTTAGAGCCATTCTGATAACGAAACGGATTACAGTTCAATTCACTGATTTTTGTTATATTAAAGGAAAAATCAATTGCGAGAAAAAAGGTGCAAGAAAAAAAAATGACGATCCTGAAAAAAAGCCAAAAATGCTAAAAATACACGTTAGAGCCATTCTGATAACGAAACGGATTACAGTTCAATTCACTGATTTTTGTTATATTAAAGGAAAAATCAATTGCGAGAAAAAAGGTGCAAGAAAAAAAAAAAATGACGATCCTGAAAAAATACACGTTAGAGCCATTCTGATAACGAAACGGATTACAGTTCAATTCACTGATTTTTGTTATATTAAAGGAAAAATCAATTGCGAGAAAAAAGGTGCAAGAAAAAAAAAATGACGATCCTGAAAAAAAGCAAAAAATGCTTAAAATACACGTTAGAGCCATTCTGATAACGAAACGGATTACAGTTCAATTCACTGATTTTTGTTATATTAAAGGAAAAATCAATTGCGAGAAAAAAGGTGCAAGAAAAAAAAATGACGATCCTGAAAAAAAGCCAAAAATGCTTAAAATACACGTTAGAGCCATTCTGATAACGAAACGGATTACAGTTCAATGCACTGATTTTTGTTATATTAAAGGAAAAATCAATTGCGAGAAAAAAGGTGCAAGAAAAAAAAAAATGACGATCCTGAAAAAAAGCCAAAAATGCTTAAAATACACGTTAGAGCCATTCTGATAACGAAACGGATTACAGTTCAATTCACTGATTTTTGTTATATTAAAGGAAAAATCAATTGCGAGAAAAAAGGTGCAAGAAAAAAAAAATGACGATCCTGAAAAAATGCCAAAAATGCTTAAAATACACGTTAGAGCCATTCTGATAACGAAACGGATTACAGTTCAATGCACTGATTTTTGTTATATTAAAGGAAAAATCAATTGCGAGAAAAAAGGTGCAAGAAAAAAAAAATGACGATCCTGAAAAAAAGCCAAAAATGCTTAAAATACACGTTAGAGCCATTCTGATAACGAAACGGATTACAGTTCAATTCACTGATTTTTGTTATATTAAAGAAAAATCAATTGCGAGAAAAAAGGTGCAAGAAAAAAAAATGACGATCCTGAAAAAATGCCAAAAATGCTTAAAATACACGTTAGAGCCATTCTGATAACGAAACGGATTACAGTTCAATTCACTGATTTTTGTTATATTAAAGGAAAAATCAATTGCGAGAAAAAAGGTGCAAGAAAAAAAAAATGACGATCCTGAAAAAAAGCCAAAAATGCTTAAAATACACGTTAGAGCCATTCTGATAACGAAACGGATTACAGTTCAATTCACTGATTTTTGTTATATTAAAGGAAAAATCAATTGCGAGAAAAAAGGTGCAAGAAAAAAAAAAATGACGATCCTGAAAAAAAGCCAAAAATGCTTAAAATACACGTTAGAGCCATTCTGATAACGAAACGGATTACAGTTCAATGCACTGATTTTTGTTATATTAAAGGAAAAATCAATTGCGAAAAAAAGGTGCAAGAAAAAAAAAATGACGATCCTGAAAAAAAGCCAAAAAATGCTTAAAATACACGTTAGAGCCATTCTGATAACGAAACGGATTACAGTTCAATTCACTGATTTTTGTTATATTAAAGGAAAAATCAATTGCGAGAAAAAGGTGCAAGAAAAAAAAAAATGACGATCCTGAAAAAATGCCAAAATGCTTAAAATACACGTTAGAGCCATTCTGATAACGAAACGGATTACAGTTCAATTCACTGATTTTTGTTATATTAAAGGAAAAATCAATTGCGAGAAAAAAGGTGCAAGAAAAAAAAAAATGACGATCCTGAAAAAAAGCCAAAAATGCTTAAAATACACTTTAGAGCCATTCTGATAACGAAACGGATTACAGTTCAATTCACTGATTTTTGTTATATTAAAGGAAAAATCAATTGCGAGAAAAAAGGTGCAAGAAAAAAAAAATGACGATCCTGAAAAAAAGCCAAAAATGCTTAAAATACACGTTAGAGCCATTCTGATAACGAAACGGATTACAGTTCAATTCACTGATTTTTGAAAAATCAATTGCGAGAAAAAAGGTGCAAGAAAAAAAAAAATGACGATCCTGAAAAAAAGCCAAAAATGCTTAAAATACACGTTAGAGCCATTCTGATAACGAAACGGATTACAGTTCAATTCACTGATTTTTGTTATATTAAAGGAAAAATCAATTGCGAGAAAAAAGGTGCAAGAAAAAAAAAATGACGATCCTGAAAAAATGCCAAAAATGCTTAAAATACACGTTAGAGCCATTCTGATAACGAAACGGATTACAGTTCAATTCACTGATTTTTGTTATATTAAAGGAAAAATCAATTGCGAAAAAAAGGTGCAAGAAAAAAAAAATGACGATCCTGAAAAAAAAAAAAAATGCTTAAAATACACGTTAGAGCCATTCTGATAACGAAACGGATTACAGTTCAATTCACTGATTTTTGTTATATTAAAGGAAATATCAATTGCGAAAAAAAAGGTGCAAGAAAAAAAAAATGACGATCCTGAAAAAAAGCCAAAAATGCTTCAACTACACGTTTGAGCCATTCTGATAACGAAACGGATTACAGTTCAATGCACTGATTTTTGTTATATTAAAGGAAATATCAATTGCGAAAAAAAAGGTGCAAGAAAAAAAAAATGACGATCCTGAAAAAAAGCCAAAAATGCTTAAAATACACGTTAGAGCCATTCTGATAACGAAACGGATTACAGTTCAATTCACTGATTTTTGTTATATTAAAGGAAAAATCAATTGCGAGAAAAAAGGTGCAAGAAAAAAAAAAATGACGATCCTGAAAAAATGCCAAAAATGCTTAAAATATACGTTAGAGCCATTCTGATAACGAAACGGATTACAGTTCAATTCACTGATTTTTGTTATATTAAAGGAAAAATCAATTGCGAGAAAAAAGGTGCAAGAAAAAAAAAATGACGATCCTGAAAAAAAGCCAAAAATGCTTAAAATACACGTTAGACCCATTCTGATAACGAAACGGATTACAGTTCAATGCACAATTTTTTTTTATATTAAAGGAAAAATCAATTGCGAGAAAAAAGGTGCAAGAAAAAAAAATGACGATCCTGAAAAAAAGCCAAAAATGCTTAAAATACACGTTAGAGCCATTCTGATAACGAAACGTGTAGTAGTGCGGGACGCCCTATACCCGTGGCGAATAGGCGTAGTGCCGTTGAATACCAAATAGACGTCCTGCCTACCACTAAATGTAGTGTGCAGATATACTTAATGACAGTGCAATGGCTCAATGCCAAATGAGTATAATATGGAGATGTGTGATGATGAGTATATGCATAGAATTAGCCCGCTTGGCACGTCACTCTTCCTTTGCTGCCACCACCCAGTTATACGTCTGGGAACGTCATGTGTGTGTGGGGGTGTAAGAATCGTGTGCAAGAGAGTGTAAGGGAAAAACAGGAGTGTGGGCGTGGATGTATGTGTGTATAATATGCGTGTATGAAAGTGGTTTGGTAGCGTGCGAACCGAGGGGGCGTGGTGGGTGTATGAGATGTGTGAATGTATGAACGAATAACTGAACGAATGTGTGAGTGAGTAAACAGTTGAGAGACTGCGTGCTTAAACCGACTCGATGTGTACTAATTATTCATATATGTGCGAGTCTTCAGAGTAATCAACATGTAGCTGGAGATTTCAACCATAGGTAAATAGTAATCCTAGAGTCCATCATCTGAGGCGACTTCAACTCTCAGGTAAGTAGTAATCCAAATCTTTAAAAACAATGAAACAGCTTCCAGCTAAGTACATAAGTTTCTTCTGTGACCAAGTTTCTTTTTAATAATTTATAAATCAATAGGCCAGGAGTATACCCATCGCTCATTCACATATACTGGTGCAATAGATTTAATTTGATAATTATTTTAACGTATGCTCAACCTGCCAGTATTATCAAGATAGAGTTGTATTATTATACTATTGTTAATATCTTTTTTCTTTTCCAGATACAGAATTCAAGTTAATCTTTATATTCGGATAAAATATTTGAATAATTCTCTTCAGATGGAAAGCTGAAATTGATCTCTTCGTTTCAAATACAATATTCAGATTAATACTTTTTTTTTCCAGTTTTAAGGTAAAGTATTTCGTATCCTCCTTCAGCCAAAGTATCCACAATGAGAAACAAATTAAAATGATTTAAAATGAATATACAAACTTTAAAATAATAATCATTCACTCGGTATTTAAAACATATGATTCAGAAACACTTCACAGGTAATTTCGTTTATTATGTGCAGAAATACCGTAATCATTAAATAACAGAATAATTGACATACATGTAAAAATAAATGAACTTTATAGTTGTTGGCCTTTGCTCCACAGACGTTCACTCTTAGACACCGTTCAAGATGTGACATATATATACATAGAAATATCCGATGGTATACAAACAGTAGCAAAAGGGACCTTAACTAACACAATAAAAATAGATAGATAGCGAAACGAATCAACTTAGAAATCGGGGTTGATGTCGCCCCAATAAAATTAATCTAAAATGGATGTGGAGGCGGAAATACCGGAATGATACTAGGCAATATCCTAAAGACTGAATATAGATTAACTTAATAATTGTACTAAAATAACTGCGTATAAGGGCAAGCAGTTATAAACAATTAAAAGAAACGAATTATTAGCTTGACTAATATAAATGAAATATGGCGAATTGACGCAGTCACATAGATGACACCACAATATATAGTTTTCTGCAGAATTTAGTCACGAATAAAGTAAAAAAAAGGCACTTTGTCTATGTTATACCTGGCGTTAATTTTGATGCAATAATCACCACTCTCGACCTGAATTTCACAACTGTACACGACCAATAACTTATCTGGTTGCTGGACGAGATGGAAAAATCAGCCAGGGTACTCGAAGAGAGAGAACAGAGCTTTCTGACAAGACAAGCGTGTTGAACAAAGGCTGGAAGCGGGCTCCGCTGGAAGCCCACGTGGCAGCTCTTATATACAGAGCTTTCGAGTTATCTTAAAATACTACGTAAAGGTAAATAAACACGTAAAATAACTAAAAATGAAATACTGTTCTTAAAATGGAATTAGTGAAAAATAAAAATGACTCTTAAAACGCAGAGGTAAAAGAATTAACGAAAATAAAAACAAACCCGAATGTAAACAAAAGAATGTCGGGAATAAAATACGCTAAAAAGGCGTAAAAGCTCTTAAAACTGAAAAAAATAAGTAAAAATGCAAAACCGATTAAACGTCTAAAGATGCTGCTGCTTAAGAAACAACCTCCCGACCTTCTTTATGCAATAAAAGCTCGAATGTTCTGTGTACAAAAGATTACGTATTGCAGTGTCATCAACACAAATATATATCCTAGCATTTGAAATGAAAACTCCTTACATCCTAAAAACATTGATAAACATTTAAAAGATGACGATGCGGCGCGACAACGCGATTTACGTCGTAGAAGAGCAGATAGAAGTGCAGCGAATGATTCTGGTGGCATCTGGCAACTGCAACTAATGTTTATATTCATCTTTTCAGGCCAGGGGATGCTGGAATGGCCTGATATCGTTCCAGGTTGATAAGGCATCCACTTGTCATGCTGCTACGTCGACCCGGAAGCAGCGAGATGATGAAGCGGCGCCAGAGCGATGTCGCCAAAAGGGTTGCCAGGGGTCACTGGTGTTTCAATATTGCTTCCTCGCTCAAGATACGTTCCTGCAAAGTCATGGCGTTCAATTTCAATCTTAATTGAGGCAGGGCGCACCTTTATGTAACGTAATCGAGGGCGATTGCGCATGGACGGCGCCGTCGACCGCGACAACTCCTCCACCACGGCGTCGGGTAAATGAAGGGTAAGCTGGTGAAAGGAATAGCAGGTGAGGAACGCCAGCCTGGTTCCAATTTTGCTGCTTGACTAGAGTCTCGGCCTATGCCCTGCGAGAAGGAGTACAGTATGAATATTAGGGTTTACAAGATGGTCATATGCATAATTAACGTGGTATAACAAAACAAACAGTGCCACGACCCAAAGAGAAAGGCAACGCCGAAAAATCAACCCCAAAAATAATCATAAAATAAACAGAACACCAAAGGCCTCGAGACTCGCTCGTACCCTTTTGCTAGGGTTGCAAATTTACTCCTGCCGTACCTGGATCCTCGTCACTACCTGGATCTGATGCGAAGATATCGTCATCTCGGGCGTATGGGTCATCGGGCATAAATTGAACCTCAGCACGTGCAATAAAGGCGCGAAGTCGATTAGCGTGCATCTTCATATCTCGAGTCCGGTCATCTGGGTGTTGGATGACGTAGGATGCCGGTCCTATCTTCTTTAGAACTCTCACGGGACCGATCCATCTAGGCGCGAGAGCAAGATTCCCACCATAGTTTGGTGTGCCACGTAGTAATACCAGATCACCTTCCTTAAACTCATGCTTACGGCGAGCTCGACGATTGTAGTCAGCAGCCCATCTTTCCCTTGCCTGTCTCGTCGCTGAGAGGGCTGTATTACGTGCCGTCTCCAAGTTCTGACGAAAAACTGGGGCCACATCCTCGTCCACTTCTTGCAAATTCGTACCAACGACTGAAAGAAGAGATCTCGACCGGTAAGAAGGTATAACGGAGTATCACCTACACTGCGATGCACTGAAGTGTTAAGTGCAAACCGGACGTACGGCAGCAGATCATCCCAATCCTCTGGATGGTCCATATGAAGTGTAGCGAGAGCATCTTTCACCACTCGGTTGACTCTCTCTACCATACCATTAGCCTGGGGTGGTATGCTGTAGAATACATCGTTCTAGTCTTCATAATTTCACACACCCTCTGAAATAACGTATTTTTAAATTCTCGGCCGTTATCTGATAAGAGTACTTTGGGCGGCCCGAATAAAGTGATAAAATTGTTTATAAAAGCATCAGCTACAACCTCTGCATCCTTAGAAACTAGCGGAATCAATTGAACAAATCTGGTGAAATGGTCCACTATGACCAGCACAAATCTATTACCTTTATCCGAACTACCCAGATCCAACAAATCGGCAGAAACACGTTCCAAGGGAGCACTTACATCAGGCATATGCTGAAGCATAGCACGGCTAGCTAAACCCTTTCGTTGTTGACATGCTGCACAAGACAGTACGTATCGTCTAGTCTCAGCTAACATTCCAGGAAAATAGTATCGATCTCGTAGACGACAGTAAGTACGAAAGATACCTGGGTGTGCAGCTGTTGGATCATTATGAGCATACTCTAGGGCGTGTTCTCTTAGACTCCTAGGTATCACTAACTGACAAATCAGACGCTCTGGAAGCGTTCTAAGATGATACAAAACATCGTCCCTCAACTCAAATTCATCCAGAGGCAACGGAAGTCGTCTCCTGGGGAGCCTCTCTTCAGATAGGTACCCTATCAATTCACTCCACAAGGGGTCCCTGCGCTGTTCTGCCGCCACTCTCTGAGGATCCAAAAGTGGATTAGATTCCTGATTAATGGGATTAACATTCCTACTTAAGAGATCTGGGACGTTATGAGCACGCCCCGGTTTGTAACTAAGGACATAATCATAACACGAGAGCTCGTGACTCCAACGAGTCATCCGCGCAGATGCTGTGGGCTGCTTAAACACAGATACCAAAGGCCTATGATCAGTGAATATCAAGAACTTGCGACCATAAACATATGGGTGGAAATGACGTACCGCCTCCACCACGGCAAGAGCCTCTAAATCAACTGTGGCGTAATTCCTTTCTGCATCACGGAGCTTTCTCGAAAAATAAGCTACAGCATGAGGGGTGTCGTCATCCGCTTTCTGGATTAGACATGCACCAATTGCGACTCCAGAGGCATCTGTATGGACTTCAAAACTACGGGAAAAGTCAGGCTTCCTCAAGCAAGGAGCCGATGTCAACGCTTTCTTTAAAGTCTCAAACGATTCCTGTTCACTTTCCTTCCAACGAAATTTAACATCTTTACGAAGTAGGTGGGTGAGGGGAGCTGCTACTTGAGCATATTGTGGAATATGCTTCCTAAAAAATCCTGTAGCACCCAAAAACTGCCTAACCTGACGAGGGTTCTAGGAAGTGACATTTTTGATATCGCTCTGACTTTCTCCGGGTCTGGAAGAATACCCTTGGGTGTTACCAAGTGACCCAAGAAGATAAAGGTGTCGACTGCAAAACGACACTTAGCCACATTCAGTCTGAATCCCGCCTGTGACAAAAGGTCCAATACCTCACTTAGGTGTTCAAGGTGCTCCTCGAATGAATTAGAATAAATCACTACGTCATCAAGGTATGCCAAAGCATGCTTACCTAATATTGGATTCAAGACGGCGGAAATGGCACGCTGGAAAGTGGACGGAGCCGTAGTAAGCCCAAATGGCATGCGCTTAAATTGAAACAAGCGAGCTCCGTCGCTGAATGCCGTCTTCGGACGGTCCTCGGGCGCGACTTCTATGGTCCAATATGCCGATTTAGCATCCAGCAAGGTATACCACTGGGTTCCCGCGAGTTCATCTATCGCCTGATCCATCCTGGGAATAGGGTAAGTATCATTAGTAGTGATTTTATTCAGATGTCGATAATCAACACAGAATCTGGTTGAACCATCTTTCTTACGAACTAAAACAACGGTGAAAGCCAAGGAGAGGAGGAATGCTCAATAATGCCGTCTTTTAACATTTGGTCGCACTCTGACCGTATGTGAGCTCGAGTGCTTTCAGGCAATCTCCACTGCTTAGTTCTAATGGGAACATCTGTGGTAGTATGTATATGATGCTGTAGATGAGGTAAGACTCCCATCGGAGCGTCAGCATCAAAAAGTGCAGAGTATTTCTCCAATAAGTGCAAGATCTCACCTCGTCTAATGGACGAAAGATGGTCTAATTCAGCTCGTGGAATCTCCATCATTGGGTCACCATCCTTACCAATAGTAGACACTTCAAACGAGCACTGTGGGAAAACGTCAAAGTCATTTGAAGAATAGCCAAAATCACCTAAGCCAAAAGAGTAATCAAAATCATCTTCAAAATCAGTAAAGTCAACATTGGAAGGATTGCTTACCTCCTGCACCACGCACTCAGGGTGAATCTGTTTGGTACCTAAATTGTCATTTCGATCTGTCGAGGGGTGCGCACGGGTATGAGAAGTGAAAACTTCTGTTACCGGAGACAAATTGGCCAACCTGAAACCTTGCTCAAGAACAACTGGCGTCCCATGATCATTGACCACCCAGACATGGCAACGTCCATCAGCTATGTGCACAACACTGTGTGGTATTAATACCTGCGCTGTCCTTCCCACGATTTCTGCCAGAGCTACGGAAGCATCTGTGACATCGCAAGGGATGAAACGACCGGCCTTCGGAGGGCATGTGATCGTATGAGCGCATTCTGCTGCCAAGGCCTCGGATGCGGCGTCACTTCGACGGCACGTAATAGGCAGGCGGTAGCGAGGCAGGGATATCAGGCCTAGGGAAGCAGTGTCGGTGTAGTAAACCGGTAGCTTAACCCTGTTAAAGAGAACATAGCTGTGAGCAGGTGAGTGATTAAAAATGAGCCGAAAATTGAACCGGCGGATAAAGTCTATGCCAATTAACATGTCTCCCGGGAAGTTAACATCATCATCCACAACATAAACCTGGTGACGGCACCTTACCCGATCTGAGATTTGGAAAGTTAGCATCGTTACCTCCCTTGTTTGAAAAATGGTACCTGCAGCACCTCGCAGCGGTCTCTCTGACGGTTGCGAGCTGAAATTAGGAAATTGTTTTAGAAAAGACTTTCTGATTAGAGTGACTTCACTACCACTATCAATGAAACATACCGTTTTGGTTTTATTAACTTGAAGCTCCACCAAAGGTCGTCCAGTTTTGACCTTATCTGAGATGGGAGCAGAGTCACTTACTGGCTTAGGATCTCTGTGGGTGATCGGTTGTGTTCGCACCGATGTTTGAGCGGTTGTTGACTTGCTGCGGCACTCGATCGCCTCGAAAAAAACAATTTGAAGCTAAATGACCTTGTCTGTTGCATCTTATGCAACGTACAGTAGCTCGTTGGGCTGCCCGACAATCACGAGTATCATGAGTGTCGATCCTATGAAAATTACAATACTGAGAAGGAGATACAGCTTGTTGCTTAGGGGTAGGTAAAATTCTATTACCCTGAAAATGAAAAGCTCTCTCCCTGGCAACCGAAGTAGTTTTCTCCCTTGAAGAGGAAGAAGGACGAGCACCTGCCATATCAAAGGTGACAGGGGGTTGCTCAACTTTTCCAGCATTGCATCGAAAATGCCAGAGTTTTTGGGCTGCTTCTACTAGTGTATACAAGGGCTTGTCTTCCGTGAGTATAAGCTTTTCACGGAGCCATGTGGGTAAACCTTCGAGAAATGTACGCCTCATTAGAACATCTGGGGGGCCTAATTCTGAGGAATAATCCCTAATCCCTTGGCATACAACCGTTTCAATGGACAAGAAGAAATCTCGGGGAGTCAGAGCACCAAGAGTATAACTATTTAAATGCTTAAGGAAATCTGTTGAGGAACACGTTCCACGCAACCTTAGCCTTAAAGCTTCTTTGAATTCTACCCAGGAAGAAATGTTATCAAAGATGGCTGAATTAACAATAGCATCCGCTGCCCCACGACAACTAGTGCGTGCCGCTCGAATCAACACAGTATCTGGTGCATATGGATGAGCATTTTCTACATGACGCAACCAGGTTTCTAATTCTTGGTTTCTACGGAGTGGTTGCGAGGCTGGAATCTCGGCTTTAAAATGAGGAATTGGCTCACGAATGGTTACAAGCTCTGACCTTGATAAAGCATCAGATGGATTAGAGGCAGGACGAATATTGTGATCTGAACTTGTGCTAGCACCTACATTAATTAGCCTAGACAAAGTCGTACACTGCTCTTGGACAGCGAGAAATTGCGTCTGGAGGGCCTCGTACTTCTGTGACAATTCCTCATACATGGTTAACCCAATAGTACCCCTTTGTTCTCCATCTATCAAAGTACTATTCCCTGTAAGCGGTTCAGTCGGATTGCTACCTGACGAATCCAAATGTTCATCTGTGTCTGTTTGCCTGTTCCTGGTCCGCTTACCCATTTTCAAGTTATGAATATGAATTTAAAGATTCGCGATCGGTTTTAGCTACAACTACTGACAACACACGTCTCTCGACCCTAATTAATTGAATGAATTAGGAGGTAACCACTAGATCGCATCCCACCGCTGGACACCAAATAAACAGGTGTAGTAGTGCGGGACGCCCTATACCCGTGGCGAATAGGCGTAGTGCCGTTGAATACCAAATAGACGTCCTGCCTACCACTAAATGTAGTGTGCAGATATACTTAATGACAGTGCAATGGCTCAATGCCAAATGAGTATAATATGGAGATGTGTGATGATGAGTATATGCATAGAATTAGCCCGCTTGGCACGTCACTCTTCCTTTGCTGCCACCACCCAGTTATACGTCTGGGAACGTCATGTGTGTGTGGGGGTGTAAGAATCGTGTGCAAGAGAGTGTAAGGGAAAAACAGGAGTGTGGGCGTGGATGTATGTGTGTATAATATGCGTGTATGAAAGTGGTTTGGTAGCGTGCGAACCGAGGGGGCGTGGTGGGTGTATGAGATGTGTGAATGTATGAACGAATAACTGAACGAATGTGTGAGTGAGTAAACAGTTGAGAGACTGCGTGCTTAAACCGACTCGATGTGTACTAATTATTCATATATGTGCGAGTCTTCAGAGTAATCAACATGTAGCTGGAGATTTCAACCATAGGTAAATAGTAATCCTAGAGTCCATCATCTGAGGCGACTTCAACTCTCAGGTAAGTAGTAATCCAAACCTTTAAAAACAATGAAACCAGCTTCCAGCTAAGTACATAAGTTTCTTCTGTGACCAAGTTTCTTTTTAATAATTTATAAATCAATAGGCCAGGAGTATACCCATCGCTCATTCACATATACTGGTGCAATAGATTTAATTTGATAATTATTTTAACGTATGCTCAACCTGCCAGTATTATCAAGATAGAGTTGTATTATTATACTATTGTTAATATCTTTTTTCTTTTCCAGATACAGAATTCAAGTTAATCTTTATATTCGGATAAAATATTTGAATAATTCTCTTCAGATGGAAAGCTGAAATTGATCTCTTCGTTTCAAATACAATATTCAGATTAATACTTTTTTTTCCAGTTTTAAGGTAAAGTATTTCGTATCCTCCTTCAGCCAAAGTATCCACAATGAGAAACAAATTAAAATGATTTAAAATGAATATACAAACTTTAAAATAATAATCATTCACTCGGTATTTAAAACATATGATTCAGAAACACTTCACAGGTAATTTCGTTTATTATGTGCAGAAATACCGTAATCATTAAATAACAGAATAATTGACATACATGTAAAAATAAATGAACTTTATAGTTGTTGGCCTTTGCTCCACAGACGTTCACTCTTAGACACCGTTCAAGATGTGACATATATATACATAGAAATATCCGATGGTATACAAACAGTAGCAAAAGGGACCTTAACTAACACAATAAAAATAGATAGATAGCGAAACGAATCAACTTAGAAATCGGGGTTGATGTCGCCCCAATAAAATTAATCTAAAATGGATGTGGAGGCGGAAATACCGGAATGATACTAGGCAATATCCTAAAGACTGAATATAGATTAACTTAATAATTGTACTAAAATAACTGCGTATAGGGGCAAGCAGTTATAAACAATTAAAAGAAACGAATTATTAGCTTGACTAATATAAATGAAATATGGCGAATTGACGCAGTCACATAGATGACACCACAATATATAGTTTTCTGCAGAATTTAGTCACGAATAAAGTAAAAAAAAGGCACTTTGTCTATGTTATACCTGGCGTTAATTTTGATGCAATAATCACCACTCTCGACCTGAATTTCACAACTGTACACGACCAATAACTTATCTGGTTGCTGGACGAGATGGAAAAATCAGCCAGGGTACTCGAAGAGAGAGAACAGAGCTTTCTGACAAGACAAGCGTGTTGAACAAAGGCTGGAAGCGGGCTCCGCTGGAAGCCCACGTGGCAGCTCTTATATACAGAGCTTTCGAGTTATCTTAAAATACTACGTAAAGGTAAATAAACACGTAAAATAACTAAAAATGAAATACTGTTCTTAAAATGGAATTAGTGAAAAATAAAAATGACTCTTAAAACGCAGAGGTAAAAGAATTAACGAAAATAAAAACAAACCCGAATGTAAACAAAAGAATGTCGGGAATAAAATACGCTAAAAAGGCGTAAAAGCTCTTAAAACTGAAAAAATAAGTAAAAATGCAAAACCGATTAAACGTCTAAAGATGCTGCTGCTTAAGAAACAACCTCCCGACCTTCTTTATGCAATAAAAGCTCGAATGTTCTGTGTACAAAAGATTACGTATTGCAGTGTCATCAACACAAATATATATCCTAGCATTTGAAATGAAAACTCCTTACATCCTAAAAACATTGATAAACATTTAAAAGATGACGATGCGGCGCGACAACGCGATTTACGTCGTAGAAGAGCAGATAGAAGTGCAGCGAATGATTCTGGTGGCATCTGGCAACTGCAACTAATGTTTATATTCATCTTTTCAGGCCAGGGGATGCTGGAATGGCCTGATATCGTTCCAGGTTGATAAGGCATCCACTTGTCATGCTGCTACGTCGACCCGGAAGCAGCGAGATGATGAAGCGGCGCCAGAGTCGTATCTAACGGCACTCGATGTCGCCAAAGGGGTTGCCAGGGGTCACTGGTGTTTCAATATTGCTTCCTCGCTCAAGATACGTTCCTGCAAAGTCATGGCGTTCAATTTCAATCTTAATTGAGGCAGGGCGCACCTTTATGTAACGTAATCGAGGGCGATTGCGCATGGACGGCGCCGTCGACCGCGACAAAACGGATTACAGTTCAATTCACTGATTTTTGTTATATTAAAGGAAAAATCAATTGCGAAAAAAAAGGTGCAAGAAAAAAAAAATGACGATCCTGAAAAAAAGCCAAAAATGCTTAAAATACACGTTAGAGCCATTCTGATAACGAAACGGATTACAGTTCAATTCACTGATTTTTGTTATATTAAAGGAAAAATCAATTGCGAAAAAAAGGTGCAAGAAAAAAAAAATGACGATCCTGAAAAAAAGCCAAAAATGCTTAAAATACACGTTAGAGCCATTCTGATAACGAAACGGATTACAGTTCAATTCACTGATTTTTGTTATATTAAAGGAAAAATCAATTGCGAGAAAAAAGGTGCAAGAAAAAAAAATGACGATCCTGAAAAAAAGCCAAAAATGCTTAAAATACACGTTAGAGCCATTCTGATAACGAAACGGATTACAGTTCAATTCACTGATTTTTGTTATATTAAAGGAAAAATCAATTGCGAAAAAAAAGGTGCAAGAAAAAAAAATGACGATCCTGAAAAAAAGCCAAAAATGCTTAAAATACACGTTAGAGCCATTCTGATAACGAAACGGATTACAGTTCAATTCACTGATTTTTGTTATATTAAAGGAAAAATCAATTGCGAAAAAAAAGGTGCAAGAAAAAAAAAATGACGATCCTGAAAAAAAAACAAAAATGCTTAAAATACACGTTAGAGCCATTCTGATAACGAAACGGATTACAGTTCAATTCACTGATTTTTGTTATATTAAAGAAAAAATCAATTGAGAAAAAAGGTGCAAGAAAAAAAAATGACGATCCTGAAAAAAAGCCAAAAATGCTTAAAATACACGTTTGAGCCATTCTGATAACGAAACGGATTACAGTTCAATTCACTGATTTTTGTTATATTAAAGGAAAAATCAATTGCGAAAAAAAAGGTGCAAGAAAAAAAAATGACGATCCTAAATAAAAAAAATAAAAAATGCTTAAAATACACGTTTGAGCCATTCTGATAACGAAACGGATTACAGTTCAATTCACTGATTTTTGTTATATTAAAGGAAAAATCAATTGCGAAAAAAAAGGTGCAAGAAAAAAAAATGACGATCCTGAAAAAAAGCCAAAAATGCTTAAAATACACGTTTGAGCCATTCTGATAACGAAACGGATTACAGTTCAATTCACTGATTTTTGTTATATTAAAGGAAAAATCAATTGCGAAAAAAAGGTGCAAGAAAAAAAAATGACGATCCTAAATAAAAAAAATAAAAAATGCTTAAAATACACGTTTGAGCCATTCTGATAACGAAACGGATTACAGTTCAATTCACTGATTTTTGTTATATTAAAGGAAAAATCAATTGCGAAAAAAAGGTGCAAGAAAAAAAAATGACGATCCTGAAAAAAAGCCAAAAATGCTTAACGTGTATTACGTTTGAGCCATTCTGATAACGAAACGGATTACAGTTCAATTCACTGATTTTTGTTATATTAAAGGAAAAATCAATTGCGAAAAAAAGGTGCAAGAAAAAAAAATGACGATCCTGAAAAAAGCCAAAAATGCTTAAAATACACGTTAGAGCCATTCTGATAACGAAACGGATTACAGTTCAATTCACTGATTTTTGTTATATTAAAGGAAAAATCAATTGCGAAAAAAAAGGTGCAAGAAAAAAAAATGACGATCCTGAAAAAAAGCCAAAAATGCTTAAAATACACGTTTGAGCCATTCTGATAACGAAACGGATTACAGTTCAATTCACTGATTTTTGTTATATTAAAGGAAAAATCAATTGCGAAAAAAAAGGTGCAAGAAAAAAAAAATGACGATCCTGAAAAAAAGCCAAAAATGCTTAAAATACACGTTTGAGCCATTCTGATAACGAAACGGATTACAGTTCAATTCACTGATTTTTGTTATATTAAAGGAAAAAATCAATTGCGAAAAAAAAGGTGCAAGAAAAAAAAATGACGATCCTAAATAAAAAAATAAAAAAATGCTTAAAATACACGTTTGAGCCATTCTGATAACGAAACGGATTACAGTTCAATTCACTGATTTTTGTTATATTAAAGGAAAAATCAATTGCGAAAAAAAAGGTGCAAGAAAAAAAAAATGACGATCCTGAAAAAAAGCCAAAAAATGCTTAAAATACACGTTAGAGCCATTCTGATAACGAAACGGATTACAGTTCAATTCACTGATTTTTGTTATATTAAAGGAAAAATCAATTGCGAAAAAAATGTGCAAAAAAAAATGACGATCCTGAAAAAAAGCCAAAAATGCTTAAAATACACGTTAGAGCCATTCTGATAACGAAACGGATTACAGTTCAATTCACTGATTTTTGTTATATTAAAGGAAAAATCAATTGCGAAAAAAAAGGTGCAAGAAAAAAAAATGACGATCCTGAAAAAAAGCAAAAAATGCTTAAAATACACGTTAGAGCCATTCTGATAACGAAACGGATTACAGTTCAATTCACTGATTTTTGTTATATTAAAGGAAAAATCAATTGCGAAAAAAAAGGTGCAAGAAAAAAAAAATGACGATCCTGAAAAAAAGCCAAAAATGCTTAAAATACACGTTAGAGCCATTCTGATAACGAAACGGATTACAGTTCAATTCACTGATTTTTGTTATATTAAAGGAAAAATCAATTGCGAAAAAAAAGGTGCAAGAAAAAAAAATGACGATCCTGAAAAAAAGCCAAAAATGCTTAAAATACACGTTAGAGCCATTCTGATAACGAAACGGATTACAGTTCAATTCACTGATTTTTGTTATATTAAAGGAAAAATCAATTGCGAAAAAAAAGGTGCAAGAAAAAAAAATGACGATCCTGAAAAAAAGCCAAAAATGCTTAAAATACACGTTAGAGCCATTCTGATAACGAAACGGATTACAGTTCAATTCACTGATTTTTGTTATATTAAAGGAAAAATCAATTGCGAAAAAAAAGGTGCAAGAAAAAAAAATGACGATCCTGAAAAAAAGCCAAAAATGCTTAAAATACACGTTAGAGCCATTCTGATAACGAAACGGATTACAGTTCAATTCACTGATTTTTGTTATATTAAAGGAAAAATCAATTGCGAAAAAAAAGGTGCAAGAAAAAAAAAATGACGATCCTGAAAAAAAGCCAAAAATGCTTAAAATACACGTTTGAGCCATTCTGATAACGAAACGGATTACAGTTCAATTCACTGATTTTTGTTATATTAAAGGAAAAATCAATTGCGAAAAAAAAAGGTGCAAGAAAAAAAAATGACGATCCTGAAAAAAAGCCAAAAATGCTTAAAATACACGTTTGAGCCATTCTGATAACGAAACGGATTACAGTTCAATTCACTGATTTTTGTTATATTAAAGGAAAAATCAATTGCGAAAAAAAAGGTGCAAGAAAAAAAAATGACGATCCTGAAAAAAAGCCAAAAATGCTTAAAATACACGTTTGAGCCATTCTGATAACGAAACGGATTACAGTTCAATTCACTGATTTTTGTTATATTAAAGGAAAAATCAATTGCGAAAAAAAAGGTGCAAGAAAAAAAAAATGACGATCCTGAAAAAAAGCCAAAAATGCTTAAAATACACGTTTGAGCCATTCTGATAACGAAACGGATTACAGTTCAATTCACTGATTTTTGTTATATTAAAGGAAAAATCAATTGCGAAAAAAAAGGTGCAAGAAAAAAAAAATGACGATCCTGAAAAAAAGCCAAAAATGCTTAAAATACACGTTAGAGCCATTCTGATAACGAAACGGATTACAGTTCAATTCACTGATTTTTGTTATATTAAAGGAAAAATCAATTGCGAAAAAAAAGGTGCAAGAAAAAAAAAATGACGATCCTGAAAAAAAGCCAAAAATGCTTAAAATACACGTTAGAGCCATTCTGATAACGAAACGGATTACAGTTCAATTCACTGATTTTTGTTATATTAAAGGAAAAATCAATTGCGAAAAAAAAGGTGCAAGAAAAAAAAAATGACGATCCTGAAAAAAAGCCAAAAATGCTTAAAATACACGTTAGAGCCATTCTGATAACGAAACGGATTACAGTTCAATTCACTGATTTTTGTTATATTAAAGGAAAAATCAATTGCGAAAAAAAAGGTGCAAGAAAAAAAAAATGACGATCCTGAAAAAAGCCAAAAATGCTTAAAATACACGTTTGAGCCATTCTGATAACGAAACGGATTACAGTTCAATTCACTGATTTTTGTTATATTAAAGGAAAAATCAATTGCGAAAAAAAGGTGCAAGAAAAAAAAATGACGATCCTAAATAAAAAAATAAAAAAATGCTTAAAATACACGTTTGAGCCATTCTGATAACGAAACGGATTACAGTTCAATTCACTGATTTTTGTTATATTAAAGGAAAAATCAATTGCGAAAAAAAATGACGATCCTAAATAAAAAAATAAAAAAATGCTTAAAATACACGTTTGAGCCATTCTGATAACGAAACGGATTACAGTTCAATTCACTGATTTTTGTTATATTAAAGGAAAAAATCAATTGCGAAAAAAAAGGTGCAAGAAAAAAAAATGACGATCCTAAAAAAAAAAATAAAAAAATGCTTAAAATACACGTTTGAGCCATTCTGATAACGAAACGGATTACAGTTCAATTCACTGATTTTTGTTATATTAAAGGAAAAATCAATTGCGAAAAAAAAGGTGCAAGAAAAAAAAATGACGATCCTGAAAAAAAGCCAAAAATGCTTAAAATACACGTTTGAGCCATTCTGATAACGAAACGGATTACAGTTCAATTCACTGATTTTTGTTATATTAAAGGAAAAATCAATTGCGAAAAAAAAGGTGCAAGAAAAAAAAAATGACGATCCTGAAAAAAAGCCAAAAATGCTTCAAATACACGTTTGAGCCATTCTGATAACGAAACGGATTACAGTTCAATTCACTGATTTTTGTTATATTAAAGGAAAAATCAATTGCGAAAAAAAAGGTGCAAGAAAAAAAAATGACGATCCTGAAAAAAAGCCAAAAATGCTTAAAATACACGTTTGAGCCATTCTGATAACGAAACGGATTACAGTTCAATTCACTGATTTTTGTTATATTAAAGGAAAAATCAATTGCGAAAAAAAAGGTGCAAGAAAAAAAAAAATGACGATCCTGAAAAAAAGCCAAAAATGCTTAAAATACACGTTTGAGCCATTCTGATAACGAAACGGATTACAGTTCAATTCACTGATTTTTGTTATATTAAAGGAAAAATCAATTGCGAAAAAAAAGGTGCAAGAAAAAAAAAATGACGATCCTGAAAAAAAGCCAAAAATGCTTCAAATACACGTTTGAGCCATTCTGATAACGAAACGGATTACAGTTCAATTCACTGATTTTTGTTATATTAAAGGAAAAATCAATTGCGAAAAAAAAGGTGCAAGAAAAAAAAATGACGATCCTGAAAAAAAGCCAAAAATGCTTAAAATACACGTTTGAGCCATTCTGATAACGAAACGGATTACAGTTCAATTCACTGATTTTTGTTATATTAAAGGAAATATCAATTGCGAAAAAAAAGGTGCAAGAAAAAAAAAATGACGATCCTGAAAAAAAGCCAAAAATGCTTCAACTACACGTTTGAGCCATTCTGATAACGAAACGGATTACAGTTCAATTCACTGATTTTTGTTATATTAAAGGAAAAATCAATTGCGAAAAAAAAGGTGCAAGAAAAAAAAATGACGATCCTGAAAAAAGCCAAAAATGCTTAAAATACACGTTTGAGCCATTCTGATAACGAAACGGATTACAGTTCAATTCACTGATTTTTGTTATATTAAAGGAAAAATCAATTGCGAAAAAAAAGGTGCAAGAAAAAAAAAATGACGATCCTGAAAAAAAAAAAAAATGCTTCAAATACACGTTAGAGCCATTCTGATAACGAAACGGATTACAGTTCAATTCACTGATTTTTGTTATATTAAAGGAAAAATCAATTGCGAAAAAAAAGGTGCAAGAAAAAAAAATGACGATCCTGAAAAAAAGCCAAAAATGCTTAAAATACACGTTAGAGCCATTCTGATAACGAAACGGATTACAGTTCAATTCACTGATTTTTGTTATATTAAAGGAAAAATCAATTGCGAAAAAAAAGGTGCAAGAAAAAAAATGACGATCCTGAAAAAAAACAAAAATGCTTAAAATACACGTTAGAGCCATTCTGATAACGAAACGGATTACAGTTCAATTCACTGATTTTTGTTATATTAAAGGAAAAAATCAATTGCGAAAAAAAAGGTGCAAGAAAAAAAAATGACGATCCTGAAAAAAAGCCAAAAATGCTTAAAATACACGTTAGAGCCATTCTGATAACGAAACGGATTACAGTTCAATTCACTGATTTTTGTTATATTAAAGGAAAAATCAATTGCGAAAAAAAAGGTGCAAGAAAAAAAAATGACGATCCTGAAAAAAAACAAAAATGCTTCAAATACACGTTAGAGCCATTCTGATAACGAAACGGATTACAGTTCAATTCACTGATTTTTGTTATATTAAAGGAAAAATCAATTGCGAAAAAAAAGGTGCAAGAAAAAAAAAATGACGATCCTGAAAAAAAAACAAAAATGCTTCAAATACACGTTAGAGCCATTCTGATAACGAAACGGATTACAGTTCAATTCACTGATTTTTGTTATATTAAAGGAAAAATCAATTGCGAAAAAAAAGGTGCAAGAAAAAAAAAATGACGATCCTGAAAAAAAACAAAAAATGCTTAAAATACACGTTAGAGCCATTCTGATAACGAAACGGATTACAGTTCAATTCACTGATTTTTGTTATATTAAAGGAAAAATCAATTGCGAAAAAAAAGGTGCAAGAAAAAAAAAATGACGATCCTGAAAAAAAGCCAAAAATGCTTAAAATACACGTTAGAGCCATTCTGATAACGAAACGGATTACAGTTCAATTCACTGATTTTTGTTATATTAAAGGAAAAATCAATTGCGAAAAAAAAGGTGCAAGAAAAAAAAATGACGATCCTGAAAAAAAGCAAAAAATGCTTAAAATACACGTTAGAGCCATTCTGATAACGAAACGGATTACAGTTCAATTCACTGATTTTTGTTATATTAAAGGAAATATCAATTGCGAAAAAAAAGGTGCAAGAAAAAAAAATGACGATCCTGAAAAAAAACTAAAAACACTTAATATACACGTTAGAGCCATTCTGATAACGAAACGGATTACAGTTCAATTCACTGATTTTTGTTATATTAAAGGAAAAATCAATTGCGAAAAAAAGGTGCAAGAAAAAAAAAATGACGATCCTGAAAATAATCAAAAATGCTTAAAATACACGTTAGAGCCATTCTGATAACGAAACGGATTACAGTTCAATTCACTGATTTTTGTTATATTAAAGGAAAGATCAATTGCGAAAAAAAAGGTGCAAGAAAAAAAAAAATGACGATCCTGAAAAAAAGCCAAAAACGCTTAAAATACACGTTAGAGCCATTCTGATAACGAAACGGATTACAGTTCAATTCACTGATTTTTGTTATATTAAAGGAAAAATCAATTGCGAAAAAAAAGGTGCAAGAAAAAAAAAAATGACGATCCTGAAAAAAAAAAAAAATGCTTAAAATACACGTTAGAGCCATTCTGATAACGAAACGGATTACAGTTCAATTCACTGATTTTTGTTATATTAAAGGAAAAATCAATTGCGAAAAAAAAGGTGCAAGAAAAAAAAAATGACGATCCTAAAAAAAAGCCAAAAATGCTTAAAATACACGTTAGAGCCATTCTGATAACGAAACGGATTACAGTTCAATTCACTGATTTTTGTTATATTAAAGGAAAAATCAATTGCGAAAAAAAAGGTGCAAGAAAAAAAAAATGACGATCCTGAAAAAAACCAAAAATGCTTAAAATACACGTTAGAGCCATTCTGATAACGAAACGGATTACAGTTCAATTCACTGATTTTTGTTATATTAAAGGAAAAATCAATTGCGAAAAAAAAGGTGCAAGAAAAAAAAATGACGATCCTGAAAAAAAAAAAAAAAATGCTTCAAATACACGTTAGAGCCATTCTGATAACGAAACGGATTACAGTTCAATTCACTGATTTTTGTTATATTAAAGGAAAAATCAATTGCGAAAAAAAAGGTGCAAGAAAAAAAAATGACGATCCTGAAAAAAACAAAAATGCTTCAAATACACGTTAGAGCCATTCTGATAACGAAACGGATTACAGTTCAATTCACTGATTTTTGTTATATTAAAGGAAAAATCAATTGCGAAAAAAAAGGTGCAAGAAAAAAAAATGACGATCCTGAAAAAAAAACAAAAATGCTTAAAATACACGTTAGAGCCATTCTGATAACGAAACGGATTACAGTTCAATTCACTGATTTTTGTTATATTAAAGAAAAAATCAATTGCGAAAAAAAAGGTGCAAGAAAAAAAAAATGACGATCCTGAAAAAAAAGCAAAAAATGCTTAAAATACACGTTAGAGCCATTCTGATAACGAAACGGATTACAGTTCAATTCACTGATTTTTGTTATATTAAAGGAAAAATCAATTGCGAAAAAAAAGGTGCAAGAAAAAAAAATGACGATCCTAAAAAAAAGCCAAAAATGCTTAAAATACACGTTAGAGCCATTCTGATAACGAAACGGATTACAGTTCAATTCACTGATTTTTGTTATATTAAAGGAAAAATCAATTGCGAAAAAAAAGGTGCAAGAAAAAAAAAAATGACGATCCTGAAAAAAAAAAAATGCTTAAAATACACGTTAGAGCCATTCTGATAACGAAACGGATTACAGTTCAATTCACTGATTTTTGTTATATTAAAGGAAAAATCAATTGCGAGAAAAAAAGTGCAAGAAAAAAAAAAATGACGATCCTGAAAAAAAGCCAAAAATGCTTAAAATACACGTTAGAGCCATTCTGATAACGAAACGGATTACAGTTCAATTCACTGATTTTTGTTATATTAAAGGAAAATCAATTGCGAAAAAAAAGGTGCAAGAAAAAAAATGACGATCCTGAAAAAAAAAAAAAAAAAAAATACACGTTAGAGCCATTCTGATAACGAAACGGATTACAGTTCAATTCACTGATTTTTGTTATATTAAAGGAAAAATCAATTGCGAAAAAAAAGGTGCAAGAAAAAAAAAATGACGATCCTGAAAAAAAACAAAAATGCTTCAAATACACGTTAGAGCCATTCTGATAACGAAACGGATTACAGTTCAATTCACTGATTTTTGTTATATTAAAGGAAAAATCAATTGCGAAAAAAAAGGTGCAAGAAAAAAAATGACGATCCTGAAAAAAAACAAAAATGCTTAAAATACACGTTAGAGCCATTCTGATAACGAAACGGATTACAGTTCAATTCACTGATTTTTGTTATATTAAAGAAAAAATAAATTGCGAAAAAAAAGGTGCAAGAAAAAAAAATGACGATCCTGAAAAAAAACAAAAATGCTTCAAATACACGTTAGAGCCATTCTGATAACGAAACGGATTACAGTTCAATTCACTGATTTTTGTTATATTAAAGGAAAAATCAA
>NW_028236778.1:22500-32500 GCF_977035675.1 Penaeus japonicus | reverse complement strand
AAGAAAAAAAAAACGACGATCCTGAAAAAATGCCAAAAATGCTAAAAATACACGTTAGAGCCATTCTGATAACGAACCGGATTACAGCTCAATGCACTGATTTTTGTTATATTAAAGGAAAAATCAATTGCGAGAAAAAAGGTGCAAGAAAAAAAAAAAGTTACGATCCCGAAAAAATGCCAAAAATGCTTAAAATACACGTTAGAGCCATTCTGATAACGAAACGGATTACAGTTCAATACACTGATTTTTGTTATATTAAAGGAAAAATCAATTGCGAGAAAAAAGGTGCAAGAAAAAAAAATGACGATCCTGAAAAAATGCCAAAAATGCTTAAAATACACGTTAGAGCCATTCTGATAACGAAGCAGATTACAGTTCAAAGCACTGATTTTTGCTATATTAAAGGAAAAATCAGTTGCGAGAAAAAAGGTGCAAGAAAAAAAAAATGACGATCCTGAAAAAATGCCAAAAATGCTAAAAATACACGTTAAAGCCATTCTGATAACGAAACGGATTACAGTTCAATGCACTGATTTTTGTTATATTAAAGGAAAAATCAATTGCGAGAAAAAAGGTGCAAGAAAAAAAAATGACGATCCTGTAAAAATGCCAAAAATGCTTAAAATACACGTTAGAGCCATTCTGATAACGAAACGGATTACAGTTCAATGCACTGATTTTTGCTATATTAAAGGAAAAATCAATTGCGAGAAAAAAGGTGCAAGAAAGAAAGAAATGACGATCCTGAAAAAATGCAAAAATGCTAAAAATGCACGTTAGAGCCATTCTGATAACGAAACGGATTACAGTTCAATGCACTGATTTTTGTTATATTAAAGAAAAAATCAATTGCGAGAAAAAAGGTGCAAGAAAAAAAAATGACGATCCTGAAGAAAAGCTAAAAATGCTTAAAATACACGTTAGAGCCATTCTGATAACGAAACGGATTACAGTTCAATGCACTGATTTTTGTTATATTAAAGGAAAAATCAATTGCGTGAAAAAAAGGTGCAAGAAAATAAAAAGGGTGATCCTGAAAAAATGCCAAAAATGCTTAAAATCGCAATTGATTTTTCCTTTAATATAGCAAAAATCAGTGCATTGAACTGTAATCCGTTTCGTTATCAGAATGGCTCTAACGTGTATTTTAAATATTTTTGGCATTTTTTCAGGATCGTCATTTTTTTTTTCTTGCACCTTTTTTCTCGCAATTGATTTTTCCTTTAATATAGCAAAAATCAGTGCATTGAACTGTAATCCGTTTCGTTATCAGAATGGCTCAAACGTGGATTTTAAGCATTTTTGGCTTTTTTTCAGGATCGTCTTTTTTTTCTGTCACCTTTTTTCTCGCAATTGATTTTTTCTTTAATATAACAAAAATCAGTGCATTGAACTGTAATCCGTTTCGTTATCAGAATGGCTCTAACGTGAATTTTAAGCATTTTCGGTTTTTTTTTTCAGGATCGTCATTTTTTTTTTCTTGCACCTTTTTTTTCGCAATTGATTTTTCCTTTAATATAGCAAAAATCAGTGTATTGAACTGTAATCCGTTTCGTTATCAGAATGGCTTTAACATGTATTTCAAGCATTTTTGGCATTTTTTCAGGATCGTCATTTTTTTTTTCTTGCACCTTTTTTCTCGCAATTGATTTTTCCTTTAATATAACAAAAATCAGTGCATTGAACTGTAATCCGTTTCGTTATCAGAATGGCTCTAACGTGTATTTTAAGCATTTTTGGCATTTTTTCAGGATCGTCATTTTTTTTTTTTTGCACCTTTTTTCTCGAAATTGATTTTTCTTTTAACATAGAAAAAATCAGTGCATTGAACTGTAATCCGTTTCGTTATCAGAATGGCTCTAACGTGTATTTTAAGCATTTTTGGCTTTTTTCAGGATCGTCATTTTTTTTCTTGCACCTTTTTTCTCTTAATTGATTTTTCCTTTAATATAACAAAAATCAGTGTATTGAACTGTAATCCGTTTCGTTATCAGAATGGCTTTAACATGTATTTTAAGCATTTTTGGCATTTTTTCAGGATCGTCTTTTTTTTCCTTGCACCTTTTTTCTCGCAATTGATTTTTCCTTTAATATAACAAAAATCAGTGCATTAAACTGTAATCTGTTTCGTTATCAGAATGGCTCTAACGTGTATTTTAAGCATTTTTGGCATTTTTTCAGGATCGTAATTTTTTTTTCTTTCACCCTTTTCCCGCAATTGATTTTTTCCTTTAATATAACAAAAATCAGTGCATTGAACTGTAATCCGTTTAGTTATCAGAATGGCTCTAACGTGTATTTTAAGCATTTTTGGCAGTTTTTCAGGATCGTCATTTTTTTTTTCTTGAACTTTTTTTTTCGCAATTGATTTTTCTTTTAATATAGCAAAAATCAGTGCATTGAACTGTAATCTGTTTCGTTATCAGAATGGCTCTAACGTGTATTTTAAGCATTTTTGGCATTATTTCAGGATCGTTTTTTTTTCTTGCACCTTTTTTCTCGCAATTGATTTTTCCTTTAATATAACAAAAATCAGTGCATTGAACTGTAATCCGTTTAGTTATCAGAATGGCTCAAACGTGTATTTTAAGCATTTTTGGCTTTTTTTCAGGATCGTCATTTTTTTTTTCTTGCACTTTTTCTCGCAATTGATTTTTCCTTTAATATAGCAAAAATCAGTGCATTGAACTGTAATCCGTTTCGTTATCAGAATGGCTCTAACGTGTATTTTAAGCATTTTTAGCTTTTTTTCATGATAGTGATTTTTTTTTTCTTGCACCTTTTTTCTCGCAATTGATTTTTCCTTTAATATAGCAAAAATCAGTGCATTGAACTGTAATCCGTTTCGTTATCAGAATGGCTCTAACGTGCATTTTAAGCATTTTTGGCATTTTTACAGGATCGTCATTTCTTTTTTTCTTCCACCTTTTTTTCTCGCAATTGATTTTTCCTTTAATATAACAAAAATCAGTGCATTGAACTGTAATCCGTTTCGTTATCAGAATGGCTCTATCGTGAATTTTAATTATTTTTGGCATTTTTTCGGGATCGTAATTTTTTTTTTACACCTTTTTTCTCGCAATTGATTTTTCCTTTAATATAACAAAAATCAATGCATTGAGCTGTAATCCGGTTCGTTATCAGAATGGCTCTAACGTGTATTTTAAGCATTTTTTGGCTTTTTTTCAGGATCGTCTTTTTTTTTCTTGCACCTTTTTTTCTCGCAATTCATTTTTATTTTAATATAACAAAAATCAGTGCATTGAACTGTAATTCGTTTCGTTATCAGAATGGCTCTAACGTGTATTTTAAGCATTTTTGGCTTTTTTTCAGGATCGTCATTTTTTTTTCTTGCACCTTTTTTCTCGCAATTGATTTTTTCTTTAATATAGCAAAAATCAGTGCATTGAACTGTAATCCGTTTCGTTATCAGAATGGCTCTAACGTTTATTTTAAGCATTTTTGGCTTTTTTTCAGGATCGTCATATTTTTTTATTTCTTGCACCTTTTTTCTCGCAATTGATTTTTCCTTTAATATCAGAATGGCTCTAACGTGTATTTTAAGCATTTTTGCACATTTTCAGGATCGTCATTTCTTTTTTTCTTGCACCTTTTTTCTCGCAATTGATTTTTCCTTTAATATAGCAAAAATCAGTGCATTGAACTGTAATCCGTTTCGTTTTCAGAATGGCTCTAACGTGTATTTTAAGCATTTTTGGCTTTTTTCAGGATCGTCGTTTTTTTTTTCTTGCGCCTTTTTTCTCGCAATTGGTTTTTCCTTTACTATAACAAATATCAGTGCATTGAACTGTAATCCGTTTCGTTATCAGAATGGCTCTAAAGTGTATTTTAAGCATTTTTGGCTTTTTTTCAGGATCGTCATATTTTTTTTATTTCTTGCACTTTTTTTCTCGCAATTGATTTTTACTTTAATATAGCAAAAATCAGTGCATTGAACTGTAATCCGTTTCGTTATCAGAATGGCTCTAACGTGTATTTTAAGCATTTTTGGCATTTTTTCAGGATCGTCATTTTTTTTCCTGCACCTTTTTTCTCGCAATTGATTTTTCCTTTAATATAACAAAAATCAGTGCATTGAACTGTAATCCGTTTCGTTATCAGAATGGCTCTAACGTGTATTTTAAGCATTTTTGGCTTTTTTTCAGGATCGTCATTTTTTTTTCTTGCACCATTTCTCTCGCAATTGATTTTTCCTTTAATATAGCAAAAATCAGTGCATTGAACTGTAATCCGTTTCGTTATCAGAATGACTCTAACGTGTATTTTAATCATTTTTGGCATTTTTTCAGGATCGTCATTTTTTTTTCTTTCACCTTTTTTCTCGCAAATAATTTTTCCTTTAATATAACAAAAATCAGTGCATTGAACTGTAATCTGTTTCGTTATCAGAATGGCTCTAACGTGTATTTTAAGCATTTTTGGCTTTTTTTCAGGATCGTCATTTTTTTTTTCTAGCACCTTTTTTCTCGCAATTGATTTTCCCTTTAATATAGCAAAAATCAGTGCATTGAACAGTAATCTGTTTCGTTAACAGAATGGCTCTAACGTGTATTTTAAGCATTTTTGGCATTTTTTCAGGATCGTACTTTTTTTTTCTTGCACCTTTTTTCTCGCAATTGATTTTTCCTTTAATATAGCAAAAATCAGTGCATTGAACTGTAATGCGTTTCGTTATCAGAATGGCTCTAACGTGTATTTTAAGCATTTTTGGCTTTTTTTCAGGATCGTCTTTTTTTTCTTGCACCTTTTTTCTCGCAATTGATTTTTCCTTTAATATAACAAAAATCAGTGCATTGAACTGTAATCCGTTTCGTTATCAGAATGGCTCTAACGTGTATTTTAAGCATTTTTGGCTTTTTCTCAGGATCGTCATTTTTTTTCTTACACCTTTTTTCTCGCAATTGATTTTTCCTTTAATATAACAAAAATCAGTGCATTGAACTGTAATCCGTTTCGTTATCAGAATGGCTCTAACGTGTATTTTAAGCATTTTTGGCATTTTTTCAGGATCGTCGTTTTTTTTTTCTTGCGCCTTTTTTCTCGCAATTGATTTTTAATTTAATACAACAAATATCAGTGCATTGAACTCTAATCCGTTTCGTTATCGGAATGGCTCTAACGTGTATTTTAAGCATTTTTGGCTTTTTTTCAGGATCGTCATTTTTTTTTCTTGCACCTTTTTTCTCGCAATTGATTTTTCCTTTAATATAATAAAAATCAGTGCATTGAACTGTAATCCGTTTCGTTATCAGAATGGCTCTAACGTGTATTTTAAGCATTTTTGGCATTTTTTCGGGATCGTCATTTTTTTTCTTGCACCTTTTTTCTCGCAATTGATATTTCCTTTAATATAACAAAAATCAGTGTATTGAACTGTAATCCGTTTCGTTATCAGAATGGCTCTAACGTGTATTTTAAGCATTTTTGGCATTTTTTCGGGATCGTAACTTTTTTTTTTCTTGCACCTTTTTTCTCGCAATTGATTTTTCCTTTAATATAACAAAAATCAGTGCATTGAGCATTAATCCGGTTCGTTATCAGAATGGCTCTAACGTGTATTTTTAGCATTTTTGGCTTTTTTTCAGGATCGTCATTTTTTTTTCTTGCACCTTTTTTCTCGCAACTGATTTTTCCTTTAATATAACAAAAATCAGTGCATTGAACTATAATCTGTTTCGTTATCAGAATGGCTCTAACGTGTATTTTAAGCATTTTAGTTTTTTTTTCAGGATCGTCATTTTTTCCTTGCACCTTTTTTTCTCGCAATTGCTTTTTCCTTTAATATAACGAAAATAAGCGCATTTAACTGTAATCCGTTTCGTTATCAGAATGGCTCTAACGTGTATTTTAAGCATATTCGTTTTTTTTCAAGATCGTCATTTTTTTTTCTTGCACCTTTTTCTCGCAATTGCTTTTTCCTTTAATATAACAAAACTTTTGCATTTAACTGTAATCCATTTGGTTATTGTAGCGCGCGTGCGGCCCAGAACATCTAAGGGCATCACAGACCTGTTATGGCTCAATCTCTCGTGCGGCTAGTATATTTTTTGCTGCCGCTTATCCCTCTAAGAAGAAGATTGCGAAGCGGACGCCAGTTTCCGAAGCCGGGGCGAACACCGCGGCGGAGGAGCAGCCACGCGCAACGAGGCAGAACCCCGCACGCGCAACCACCGCCGCCCGCGCGCGGGCCGCACCCGGCCCGGCTTTAGGGACTCGTCGCCGCCCTGGAAGGCGGCGCGAGGACGAGACCCGTCGACTATTTAGCAGGCTAGAGTCTCGTTCGTTATCGGAATTAACCAGACAGATCACTCCACCAACTAAGAACGGCCATGCACCACCACCCACCGAATCGAGAAAGAGCCTTCATTCTGTCAATCCTTCCGGTGTCCGGGCCTGGTGAGTTTCCCCGTGTTGAGTCAAATTGAGCCGCAGGCTCCACTCCTGGTGGTGCCCTTCCGTCAATTCCTTTAAGTTTCAGCTTTGCAACCATACTTCCCCCGGAACTCAAAGACTTTGGTTTCCCGGAAGCTCCCCGCCGGGTCATGGGAATAACTGCGGCGGATCGCTAGTCAGCATCGTTTAAGGTTAGAACTAGGGCGGTATCTGATCGCCTTCGAACCTCTAACTTTCGTTCTTGATCAATGAAAACATCCTTGGCAGATGCTTTCGCATTAGGTCGTCATGCGACGGTCTAAGAATTTCACCTCTGGCGTCGCAGTACGAATGCCCCCGTCTGCTTCTCTTAATCATTACCTCGGGTTCCGAAAAACCGACAAAATAGAACCGAGGTCCTCTTCCATCATTCCATGCACGACCATTCGGGCTGTAAGCAATCGTCAGCCTGCTCTGAGCACTCTAATTTTTTCAAAGTAAACGTGCCGGCCACAAGGGGACACCCGGTTAAGGGCATACAAACCCCCTGCAAGCCGGCGGGGACACAGCTCGGAACCCGGCAGTGACCGCCGCTAAGGCGGACCGCCGGTCCGGAGCAGAGTTCCAACTACGAGCGTTTCAACCGCAACAACTTTAATATACGCTAGTGGAGCTGGAATTACCGCGGCGGCTGGCACCAGACTTGCCCTCCACTTGATCCTCGTACAAGGATTTAAAGTGTACTCATTCCAATTGCGAAGCCCCGTTCGGGGCTCGCAACAGTATTTTTCGTCACTACCTCCCCGTGCCGGGAGTGGGTAATTTGCGCGCCTGCTGCCTTCCTTAGATGTGGTAGCCGTCTCTCAGGCTCCCTCTCCGGAATCGAACCCTGATTCCCCGTTACCCGTGATAGCCATTGTAGGCGTTTAACCTACAATCGAGAGCTGATAAGGCAGACGCCTGCAGGACGCGGCGCCGACCCAACCCGTCAGGGAGGGGTCGTGCGCTCGGCAAAAGTTATTCTGTTTCACCAAGAGAGTCAGGCGCGCGGCCCTCGCGAGCCGCGCGCCCAGGGGTTTTGGTCTAATAAAAGCGCTCCTCCCTCGCGGTCGGAGACTCCAAAGGCATGTATTAGCTCTAGAATTACCACAGTTATCCAAGTAATGCGGTTCAGCAGAGATCCAATGAGTTGTATCTGATTTAATGAGCCGTCCGCGGTTTCGCCTTAAGTCGGCCTGTACTTACACATGCATGGCTTAATCTTTGAGACAAGCATATGACTACTGGCAGGATCAACCAGGTAGCACATAGCAATAACACCACACCAGTCGTCTCAGAGAGAGAGAGAGAGAGAGAGAGAGAGCGAGCTGGCGAGTTTTTCGAGGGCGTTCAAAAAAGGGGCCATCGGCGCCGCTACCAGGGGAAAAGGGGGAACTCGCCGGGCCAGAACAAAAGAGCACGGCCGCGACATGCCCCCTCCCGGGCGCTGACCTCCAAGTAAAAGGCCCACCCCGAAGCACGCACCCTCCAAAAGAGCTTGGCATCCCAAGCCACTGGCCCGTCCGCCAGCGCCCGAGTCGTCGTCCTCCATTCTTCCTACCGTGGCCGAGCCCAAAAAGGGGCAGAGGCCCCGCGTAGGAGACTCCAGAGGAGAGGCGGGACGAAAATCAGGAGGAGGAGGGGCAGCGCCCAAGGCGTGGGCCCAGCCCGACAGCAAGGGGGGGGAAGGCACCCGAGCGTCGAGCAAGTTCCAAAAAGGAAAAACCATGTCAATCACATGGGCGGATCAAAGACGGTGATTGCCGAAAGAGCTTCCTCTCGTCGCAGGTTACGCACACCCGGGATCTAACTCGGCGTTACCGGCCGTGGCCGACGGGAGTACAGACCCAAGGGCGGACCGCGCGAGGGTGAGGCCGCGAAGGGCACTCGGGAAACAATTCCGAACGGAAACAGAGAAGGGGGGGCAGCCGCATATATGAAGGGCAGGGCCCGGCCGGCCGTCGGCGGCGCGAGGACTGGTTACCTCGGCGGCCTCGGGCCAACCAGAAGGGCGCGAGCCCACGGCTATTGCTGTGAAAGGTGGGCCAGACGGGGTTTTAACGCCCACAGTCGCTCCCGAGGCAAGAGAGAGGGGGAGGGTTTGGCCGGCCCGCCGACGAGCAAAAGAGACGCGGCGCACCCCGTTCGGCGAAAATCGCTGCGTCCTTGTGCACTCAGGGGGAGGGCGCAGGCCTGGAAGAGCAGGGGGGACTAAGGACAGAGCCGGCTCGGCGGGGCACAACCGAGGCCAGGACTCCGCCCACGCTGCGGACGGCTCCCCCCTACCTTTATCCGGACGGCTGGTTAGGGCCCGAGACCACAACAACACCGCAAAGTCCGCAACGCCCACGCCACCGGGGCGGCTCCAAAGGGGAGGAGGCCCGCCTGGACCCAAAGGCGGACGCCAAGGCAGGGGCGCCCAGGCGCCACGGCAACCCCAAAGGTCGGCCCGCTGGGGCGGAGAGAGCAACGCCTTCTGCGCTCGGGCGGCCCGAGGCAGAGCCGCCGCCCGCCACACCAGGCCACAGCCGGACCGGCGGCCCGAGAGGAGGAAGAACGCCAGCCAAGGAGTCCACCAAGGAAGGAGGCGCCCCCCGGGGGAAGGCGACGGGCGCACCGCCGCCCCCGGCTCGGAGGCGCCCGCCACCCGCGACCGCCCGGCCACGGACCGAGGCCGAGGCCGCCCCCGAGCCACAGGAGGTCCGAGCCGAACCCGCGGCTCGGGAGGAGGCAAAACTCAAGGCCCGCCAAACCCAGGCGGCGGCCGGAGAGGAAGCCTCCCCCTATATATATCCGGACGGCTGGTTAGGGCCCGGGACCGCACCAACCCCGCCCAAAACCAAGACCCGCACCCGCGCGGGAGGCTCGCGCCCATGGCCCGCCCACCTGGCCACGAATGAACGGCCGCACTCCGCTCAAGGCGCCCTCTCCCGCGACCCGCGCCCCGGGCTCGCGCCCAAGGCCCGCGCCACCTGGAATGGGGAACGCACCGGGCGGCAGGCGCAACCGCCGTTCCCCGGCTCGGAGGCGACCGCCACCCGCGCCCGCCGCGCGCCCCCTCGGGCCGAGGCCGAGGCCAGGACGCCCGCAAGCCACAGGAGGCCCGAGCCGAAGCGGAGGCTCGAGAGGAGGAGGAACAAACCAAATCCCCCAAGATAGGGAGGCGCGCTCCGACGAAGGAGCTCTCGCGCCGCCACACCCCCCATGCCACAGCCGGACCGGCGGCCCGAGAGGAGGAAGAACGCCAGCCAAGGAGTCCACCAAGGAAGGAGGCGCCCCCCGGGGGAAGGCGACGGGCGCACCGCCGCCCCCGGCTCGGAGGCGCCCGCCACCCGCGACCGCCCGGCCACGGACCGAGGCCGAGGCCGCCCCCGAGCCACAGGAGGTCCGAGCCGAACCCGCGGCTCGGGAGGAGGCAAGCCCTGCAGGAGGGAGGCGCCACCTGGAATGGGGAACGCACCGGGCGGCAGGCGCAACCGCCGTTCCCCGGCTCGGAGGCGACCGCCACCCGCGCCCGCCGCGCGCCCCCTCGGGCCGAGGCCGAGGCCAGGACGCCCGCAAGCCA
>NW_028236778.1:0-17500 GCF_977035675.1 Penaeus japonicus | reverse complement strand
CGGACTGATTTTTCCGTTCTCTCTTAGCCTTCCAACAGAGAGAGGGATAGAGGAGGAGAGGACCTCCGACCAGGCCCCTCCTCGTCTTTTGCTAGTCCTGTCATTGCGTCACGGCAAACCGATGATGGGGGGAGTCGTGGCTCGCTCGCTCGAGAGGGCGGGAGGGATGCCCGCCCTTCAGGAGGCACAAGAGCTCGCCAAGACGCCGGCGGCGGGACGTGGTGCCGCCCCGCCCACAGGCGAGCCCCCTCGTCAGAGTCAGCGGCAGCGTAGGCTGCATTGCTGCATCCGCCATGACAGGGGAGGAAGACAGGAGCGGAACCACGGCCGCCAAAGGCCGTGGCGCCGTACCCCGCCGCTTTCAGACTAAGACTCGGGAGCTCGACCGGCGCCGACAAACCGAGAGCTCGCCAGACCCAACAGGCAAAAACAGCCGGTCATGGCTCGCTCCACCGGCTCGTGCCGACTCTACCCCCACGCAAAAACAGGAGGAGGCCTCGGCGGCGGCGGCGACGACGACCAACAACAACAGCCGCCGCCTCCTGCCGCCGCCGCGCTCCACCACTGCTTTCTTGTGGCATTTTCCAGGGGATGGGAGGGAAGCTATCCTCGGACTAAGGGCCGACTTAACCACGACCAAGCGATGTTGGCGGGGAACCCTCCTCCGCTTCGGTCAACGAGGGTCCGGCTTGCTCGAGCATTTGCTACTACCACCAAGATCCGCACCGGTGGCGGCTCCAGACCGGCTCACGCCGTATCCTTCTACGCTCACCACCGCGCCCTCCTACTCGCCGGGGCCTCGAGACCTCCTCGTCGCAGCCAATAGTGCGCCCGGCGGTAGAGTATCGGGAGGATGCTTGAGCGCCATGCCGTTATCAGAATGGCTCAAACGTGTATTTTAAGCATTTTTGGCTCTTTTTCAGGGTCGTCATTTTTTTTTTCTTGCACCTTTTTTTTCGCAATTGATTTTTCCTTTAATATAACAAAAATCAGTGAATTGAACTGTAATCCGTTTCGTTATCAGAATGGCTCAAACGTGTATTTTAAGCCTTTTTGGCTTTTTTTCAGGATCGTCATTTTTTTTTCTTGCAATTTTTTTCGCAATTTATTTTTCCTTTGATATAACAAAAATCAGTGAATTGAACTGTAATCCGTTTCGTTATCAGCATGGCTTTAACGTGTATTTTGAGCATTTTAGGTTTTTTTTCAGGATCGTCCTTTTTTTTTCTTGCACCTTTTTTCTCGCAAATGCTTTTTCCTTTAATATAACAAAAATCAGTGCATTTAACTGTAATCCGTTTCGTTATCAGAATGGCTCTAACGTGTATTTTAAGCATTTTAGGTATTTTTTAAAGATCGTCATTTTTTTTTCTTGCACCTTTTTTCTCGCAATTGCTTTTTCCTTTAATATAACGAAAATCAGCGCATTTAACTTTAATCCGTTTCGTTATCAGAATGGTTCTAACGTGTATTTTAAGCATTTTAGGGTTTTTTCAGGATCGTATTTTTTTTTGCACCTTTTTTCTCGCAATTGCTTTTTCCTTTAATATAACGAAAATCAGTGCATTAACTGTAATCCGTTTCGTTATTAGAATGGCTCTAACGTGTATTTTAAGAATTTAAGGGTTTTTTCAGGATCGTCATTTATTTTTCTTGCACTCTTTTTCCCGCAATTGCTTTTTCCTTTGATATAACGAAAATCAGTACATTTAACAGTAATCAGTTTCTTTACCAGAATGACTCTAACGTGTATTTTAAGCATTTTAGGGTTTTTTTCAGGATCGTCTTTTATTTCCACTTTTTTTCTGGCAATTGGTTTTTCCTTTAATATAACAAAAATCAGTGCATTTAACTGCAAGAAAAAAAAAAATGACGATCCTGAAAAAAAGCCAAAAATGCTAAAAATACACGTTAGAGCCATTCTGATAACGAACCGGATTAATGCTCAATGCACTGATTTTTGTTATATTAAAGGAAAAATCAATTGCGAGAAAAAAGGTGAGAGAAAAAAAAAAGTTACGATCCCGAAAAAATGCCAAAAATGCTTAAAATACACGTTAGAGGTTTTTTTTAAGGATTCGTCATTTTTTTTCTTGCACCTTTTTTCTCGCATTTCTTTTTCCATTCTGATAACGAAACGGATACAGTTCAATACACTGATAATCCCGTTTTGTTATATTAAAGGAAATATTAATTGCTTTTTCCTTTTAAGAAAAAAGGTGCAAGAAAAAAAATGACGATCCTGAAAAAATGCCAAAAATGCTTAAAATACACGTTAGAGCCATTCTGATAACGAAACGGATTACAGTTCAATGCACTGATTTTTGTTATATTAAAGGAAAAATCAATTGCGAGAAAAAAGGTGCAAGAAAAAAAAAATGACGATCCTGAAAAAAAGCCAAAAATGCTTAAAATACACGTTAGAGCCATTCTGATAACGAAACGGATTAGAGTTCAATGCACTGATATTTGTTGTATTAAAGGAAAAATCAATTGCGAGAAAAAAGGCGGAAGAAAAAAAAAACAACGATCCTGAAAAAAATGCCAAAAATGCTTAAAATACACATTAGAGCCATTCTGATAACGAAACGGATTACAGTTCAATGCACTGATTTTTGCTATATTAAAGGAAAAATCAATTGCGAGAAAAAAGGTGCAATCCTTCGTTATCAAAAAAAATGACGATCCTGAAATTGTTTAATTTTTTTTTTTCGATCGTAAGTTTTTTTTTATTGCATCTTTTTTCCTCGCAAATGTTTTTTCCAAAAAATGCTAAAAATACACGTTAGAGCCATTATGATAACGAAACGGATTACAGTTCAATGCACTGTAAGCATTTTTGTTATATTAAGGAAAAATCAATTTTTTTTTTCGAGAAAAAAGGTGCAAGAAAAAAAATGACGATTCTGAAAAAAAACTAAAAATGCTGTAATCCGTTGTTTCATTAAAATACACGTTAGAGCCATTCTGATTAACGACTTTTATAACGAAACAGATTTACAGATCGTCAATGCACTGTTTTTTCTGCAACTCTTTTTATATATCTCGCAGAAAATTGAATTTTTCCAGAGAATAAAGTGCGAAGAAATATCAAAATTGACGAAATGTTCTCCGTTCTTATCAAATTGACGATCCTTTAAAAACGTGTATTGCTTAAATACATTTGAGGGGTTTTTCAGACGTCAATGTATTTTTTCTTGCAAATTGCCCTTTAATGCTTAAAAATCAGCGCAGGATAACTTTAACCTGTTTCGTTCAGAATGGCTCTAACGATTATGTAAGCATTTAGGATCTTTACATGAATCGTCATGCAACCTTTTTTTCTCGCAATTCCCATTTACTTTAAATATGGAAAAAAATCAATTGCGAGGAACTCTAATGGTGTATCAGAATAAAATTAGATGACATTACTTAGGTTTCAACCTTTGTTTCACTGAATTGATATATAGACGAAAATCAGTGCATTTGAACTGTAATCATCCGTTTCGTTATCAGAATGGCTCTAACGTGATATTTTAGCTCATTTTAAGATTTTTTGCATTTTTTTCAGGAATCGTCATTTCTTTTTTTCTTTCTTTTTTCTTGTTGATTTTTTTTTGAGGATCTCATTTTTTTTATTTCTTTTCTTGACCTCGCAATTGATTTTTCCTTTAATATAGCAAAAATCAGTGCATTGATCTGTAATCCGTTTCGTTATCAGAATGGCTCTAACGTGTATTTTAAGCATTGTTGGCATTTTTTTCAGGATCGTCATATATTTTTTTTCTTGCACCTTTTTTCGCAATTGATTTTAAAAATCAGTGCATTTAAACTGTAATCCCGTTTTCGTAATCAGAATGGCTTAACGTGTATTTTAAGCATTTTTTGCATTTTTTTAAGATCGTCATTTTTTTTTCTTGCACCTTTTTTCTCGCAATTGATTTTTCCTTTAATATAGTAAAAATCAGTGCATTGAACTGTAATCCGTTTCGTTATCAGAATGGCTCTAACGTGTATTTTAAGCATTTTTGTTTTTTTTTCAGGATCGTCATTTTTATTTTCTTTCACCTTTTCTCGCAATTGATTTTTCCAAACTGTAATCCGTTTCGTTATCAAAATGGCTCTAACGTGTATTTTAAGCATTTTTGGCTTTTTTCAGGATCGTCATTTTTTTTTTCTTGCACCTTTTTTCTCGCAATTGATTTTTCCTTTAATATAGCAAAAATCAGTGCATTGAACTGTAATCCGTTTCGTTATCAGAATGGCTCTAACGTGTATTTTAAGCATTTTTGTTTTTTTTCAGGATCGTCATTTTTTTTTCTTGCACCTTTTTTCTCGCAATTGATTTTTCCTTTAATATAACAAAAATCAGTGCATTGAACTGTAATCCGTTTCGTTATCAGAATGGCTCTAACGTGTATTTTAAGCATTTTTGGCATTTTTTCAGGATCGTCATTTTTTTTCTTGCACCTTTTTTCTCGCAATTGATTTTTCCTTTAATATAACAAAAATCAGTGCATTGAACTGTAATCCGTTTCGTTATCAGAATGGCTCTAACGTGTATTTTAAGCATTTTTGGCTTTTTTCAGGATCGTCATTTTTTTTTCTTGCACCATTTCTCTCGCAATTGATTTTTCCTTTAATATAGCAAAAATCAGTGCATTGAACTGTAATCCGTTTCGTTATCAGAATGACTCTAACGTGTATTTTAAGCATTTTTGGCATTTTTTCAGGATCGTCATTTTTTTTCTTTCACTTTTTTTTTCGCTATTGATTTTTCCTTTAATATAACAAAAATCAGTGCATTGAACTATAATCCGTTTCGTTATCAGAATGGCTCTAACGTGTATTTTAAGCATTTTTGTTTTTTTTCAGGATCGTCATTTTTTTTTCTTGCACCTTTTTTCTCGCAATTGATTTTTCCTTTAATATAGAAAAAATCAGTGCATTGAACTGTAATCCGTTTCGTTATCAGAATGGCTCTAACGTGTATTTTAAGCATTTTTGGCTTTTTCTCAGGATCGTCATTTTTTTTCTTACACCTTTTTTCTCGCAATTGATTTTTCCTTTAATATAGCAAAAATCAGTGCATTGAACTGTAATCCGGATCGTTATCAGAATGGCTCTAACGTGTATTTTAAGCATTTTTGGCATTTTTTCAGGATCGTCATTTTTTTTCTTGCACCTTTTTTCTCGCAATTGATTTTTCCTTTAATATAACAAAAATCAGTGCATTGAACTGTAATCTGTTTCGTTATCAGAATGGCTCTAACGTGTATTTTAAGCATTTTTAGTTTTTTTTCAGGATCGTCATTTTTTTTTCTTGCACCTTTTTTCTCGCAATTGATTTTTCCTTTAATATAACAAAAATCAGTGCATTGAACTGTAATCCGTTTCGTTATCAGAATGGCTCTAACGTGTATTTTTAGCATTTTTGCATTTTTTCAGGATCGTCATTTCTTTTTTTCTTGCACCTTTTTTCTCGCAATTGATTTTTCTTTTAATATAGCAAAAATCAGTGCATTGAACTGTAATCCGTTTCGTTATCAGAATGGCTCTAACGTGTATTTTAAGCATTTTTGGCATTTTTTCAGGATCGTCATTTTTTTTTCTTGCACCTTTTTTCTCGCAATTGATTTTTCCTTTAATATAACAAAAATCAGTGCATTGAACTGTAATCCGTTTCGTTATCAGAATGGCTCTAACGTGTATTTTAAGCATTTTTGGCATTTTTTCAGGATCACCCTTTTTATTTTCTTGCACCTTTTTTTCACGCAATTGATTTTTCCTTTAATATAACAAAAATCAGTGCATTGAACTGTAATCCGTTTCGTCAACATAATTGCTCTAACGTGTATTTTAAGCATTTTTTAGCTTTTTTCAGGATCGTCATTTTTTTTTCTTGCACCTTTTTTCTCGCAATTGATTTTTTCTTTAATATAACAAAAATCAGTGCATTGAACTGTAATCCGTTTCGTTATCAGAATGGCTCTAACGTGCATTTTTAGCATTTTTGCATTTTTTCAGGATCGTCATTTCTTTCTTTCTTGCACCTTTTTTCTCGCAATTGATTTTTCCTTTAATATAGCAAAAATCAGTGCATTGAACTGTAATCCGTTTCGTTATCAGAATGGCTCTAACGTGTATTTTAAGCATTTTTGGCATTTTTACAGGATCGTCATTTTTTTTTCTTGCACCTTTTTTCTCGCAATTGATTTTTCCTTTAATATAACAAAAATCAGTGCATTAAACTGTAATCCGTTTCGTTATCAGAATGGCTTTAACGTGTATTTTTAGCATTTTTGGCATTTTTTCAGGATCGTCATTTTTTTTTTCTTGCACCTTTTTTCTCGCAACTGATTTTTCCTTTAATATAGCAAAAATCAGTGCTTTGAACTGTAATCTGCTTCGTTATCAGAATGGCTCTAACGTGTATTTTAAGCATTTTTGGCATTTTTCCAGGATCGTCATTTTTTTTTCTTGCACCTTTTTTCTCGCAATTGATTTTTTTTTTAATATAACAAAAATCATTGCATTGATCTGTAATCCGTTTCGTTATCAGAATTGCTCTAACGTGTATTTTAAGCATTTTTAGCTTTTTTTCAGGATCGTCATTTTTTTTTCTTGCACTTTTTTTCTCGCAATTGATTTTTCCTTTAATATAGCAAAAATCAGTGCATTGAACTGTAATCCGTTTCGTTATCAGAATGGCTCTAACGTTTATTTTAAGCATTTTTGGCATTTTTTCGTGATCGTCATTTTTTTTTCTTGCACCTTTTTTCTCGCAATTGATTTTTCCTTTAATATAACAAAAATCAGTGTATTGAACTGTAATCCGTTTCGTTATCAGAATGGCTCTAACGTGTATTTTAAGCATTTTTGGCATTTTTTCGGGATCGTAACTTTTTTTTTTCTTGCACCTTTTTTCTCGCAATTGATTTTTCCTTTAATATAACAAAAATCAGTGCATTGAGCTGTAATCCGGTTCGTTATCAGAATGGCTCTAACGTGTATTTTTAGCATTTTTGGCATTTTTTCAGGATCGTCGTTTTTTTTTTCTTGCACCTTTTTTCTCGCAACTGATTTTTCCTTTAATATAGCAAAAATCAGTGCTTTGAACTGTAATCTGTTTCGTTATCAGAATGGCTCTAACGTGTATTTTAAGCATTTTTGGCATTTTTTCAGGATCGTCATTTTTTTTTCTTGCACCTTTTTTCTCGCAATTGATTTTTCCTTTAATATAACAAAAATCATTGCATTGATCTGTAATCCGTTTCGTTATCAGAATGGCTCTAACGTGTATTTTAAGAATTTTTAGCTTTTTTTCAGGATCGTCATTTTTTTTCTTGCACTTTTTTTCTCGCAATTGATTTTTCCTTTAATATAGCAAAAATCAGTGCATTAAACTGTAATCCGTTTCGTTATCAGAATGGCTCTAACGTGTATTTTAAGTATTTTTGGCATTTTTTCCGGATCGGCGTTTTTTTTTTTCTTGCACCTTTTTTCTCGCAATTGATATTTCCTTTAATATAACAAAAATCAGTGCATTGAACTGTAATCCGTTTCGTTATCAGAATGGCTCTAACGTGTATTTTAAGCATTTTTGGCTTTTTTCAGGATCGTCATTTTTTTTTTCTTGCAACTTTTTTTCTCGCAATTGATTTTTCCTTTAATAGAGCAAAAAGGAATTGAGAGAAAAATAGGGAAATAAAAAAAAGGGGAAAATCTCCCGAAAACGCCAAATATGCTTAAAATACATATGCTGAAAAAAAAAAACATAAAATTCTTAAAATACACGTTAGACCCATTCTGATAAAGTAATTGCGAGAAAAAAAGTGTAAGAAAAAAAAGGACGATCCTGAAAAAAAACTACAATGCTTATAATACACGTTAGAGCCATTCTGATATTTATGGCCTTTTTGCACCTTTTTTTTCGCAATTGATTTTTCCTTTAATATAACAAAAATCAGTGAATTGAACTGTAATCCGTTTCGTTATCAGAATGGCTCAAACGTGTTTTTTAAGCCTTTTTGGCTTTTTTTCAGGATCGTCATTTTTTTTTCTTGCAATTTTTTTCGCAATTTATTTTTCCTTTGATATAACAAAAATCAGTGAATTGAACTGTAATCCGTTTCGTTATCAGAATGGCTTTAACGTGTATTTTGAGCATTTTAGGTTTTTTTTCAGGATCGTCCTTTTTTTTCTTGCACCTTTTTTCTCGCAAATGCTTTTTCCTTTAATATAACAAAAATCAGTGCATTTAACTGTAATCCGTTTCGTTATCAGAATGGCTCTAACGTGTATTTTAAGCATTTTAGGTATTTTTTAAAGATCGTCATTTTTTTTTCTTGCACCTTTTTTCTCGCAATTGCTTTTTCCTTTAATATAACGAAAATCAGCGCATTTAACTTTAATCCGTTTCGTTATCAGAATGGTTCTAACGTGTATTTTAAGCATTTTAGGGTTTTATCAGGATCGTATTTTTTTTTGCACCTTTTTTCTCGCAATTGCTTTTTCCTTTAATATAACGAAAATCAGTGCATTAACTGTAATCCGTTTCGTTATTAGAATGGCTCTAACCTGTATTTTAAGAATTTAAGGGTTTTTTCAGGATCGTCATTTATTTTTCTTGCACTCTTTTTCCCGCAATTGCTTTTTCCTTTGATATAACGAAAATCAGTACATTTAACAGTAATCAGTTTCTTTACCAGAATGACTCTAACGTGTATTTTAAGCATTTTAGGGTTTTTTTTCAGGATCGTCTTTTATTTCCACTTTTTTTCTGGCAATTGGTTTTTCCTTTAATATAACGAAAATCAATGCATTTAACTGTAATCCGTTTCATTATCAGAATGGCTCTAACGTGTATTTTAAGCATTTTAGGGTTTTTTTTCAGGATCGTCTTTTTTTTTCTTGCACCTTTTTTCTCGCAATTTCTTTTAATTTTAATATAACAAAAATCAGTGCATTTAACTGTGATCTGTTTCGTTATCAGAATAGCTCTAACGTGTATTTTAAGCATTTTAGGGTTTTTTTTAGGATCGTCATTTTTTTTCTTGCACCTTTTTTCTCGCAATTTCTTTTTCCTTTAATAGAACGAAAATCAGTGCATTTAACTGTAATCCGTTTCGTTATTAGAAAGGCTTTTCTCGCAATTGCTTTTTCCTTTAATATAACGAAAATCAGCGCATTAAACTGTAATACGTTTCGTTATCAGAATGGCTCTAACGTGTATTTTAAAAATTTTAGTTTTTTTTCAGGATCGTCATTTTTTTTCAAGCACCTTTTTTCTCGCAATTACTTTTTCTTTAATATAACAAAATCAGTGCATTTAACTGTAATCCGTTTCGTTATCAGAATTACTTTAACGTGTATTTTAAGCATTTTAGTTTTTTTTCAGGATCATAATTTTATTTTCTTGCACCTTTTTTCTCGCAATTGCTTTTTCCTTTAATATAACGAAAATTAGCGGATTTAACTGTAATCCGTTTCGTTATCAAAATGGCTCTAACGTGTATTTTAAGAATTTTAGTTTTTTTCAGGATCGTCATTTTTTTTTCTTGCACCTTTTTTCCCGCAATTTCTTTTTCTTTTAATATATCGAAAATCAGCGCATTTAACTGTAATCCGTTTCGTTATCAAAATAGCTGTAACGTGTATTTTAATTGTTTTAAGTTTTTTTTTCAGGATCGTAATTTTTTTTTATTGCAGCTTTTTTCTCGCAATTGTATTTTCCTTTAACATAACGAAAATCACCGCATTTAACTGTAATCCGTTTAGTTATTAGAATGGCTCTAACGTGTATTTTAAGCATTTTAGGGTCTTTTCAGGATCGTCATTTTTTTTCTTGCAACTTTTTTCTCACAAATGCTTTTTCCTTTAATATAACAAAAATCAGTGCATTTAGCTGTAATCCGTTTCGTTATCAGAATGGCTGTAACGTTTATTTTAAGCATTTTAGGGATTTTTTTTAGGATCGTCATTTTTTTTTCTTGCACCTTTTTTCTCGCAATTGATTTTTCCTTTAATATAACGAAAAACAGTGCATTTAAATGTAATCCGTTTCGTTATCAGAATTGCTTTAACGTGTATTTTAAGCATTTGAGGGTTTTTTTCAGGATCGTCATGTTTTTTTCTTGCACCTTTTTTCTCGCAATTGCTTTTTCCTTTAATATAACGAAAATCAGCGCATTTAACTTTAATCTGTTTCGTTATCAGAATGGCTCTAACGGTAATTTAAGCATTTTAGGGTCTTTTTCAGGATCGTCATTTTTTTTTTCTTGCACCTTTTTTCTCGCAATTCCATTTTCTTTTAATATAACGAAAATCAGCGCATTTAACTCTAATCCGTTTAGTTATCAGAATGGCTCTAACGTGTATTTTAAGCATTTTAGCTTTTTTTCAGGATCGTCATTTTTTTTTCTTGCACCTTTTTTCTCGCAATTGCTTTTTCCTTTAATATAACGAAAATCAGTGCATTAACTGTAATCCGTTTCGTTATTAGAATGGCTCTAACGTGTATTTTAAGAATTTAAGGGTTTTTTCAGGATCGTCATTTATTTTTCTTGCACTCTTTTTCCCGCAATTGCTTTTTCCTTTGATATAACGAAAATCAGTACATTTAACAGTAATCAGTTTCTTTACCAGAATGACTCTAACGTGTATTTTAAGCATTTTAGGGTTTTTTTCAGGATCGTCTTTTATTTCCACTTTTTTTCTGGCAATTGGTTTTTCCTTTAATATAACGAAAATCAGCGCATTTAACTGTAATCCGTTTCATTATCAGAATGGCTCTAACGTGTATTTTAAGCATTTTAGGGTTTTTTTCAGGATCGTCTTTTTTTTCTTGCACCTTTTTTCTCGCAATTTCTTTTAATTTTAATATAACAAAAATCAGTGCATTTAACTGTGATCTGTTTCGTTATCAGAATAGCTCTAACGTGTATTTTAAGCATTTTAGGGTTTTTTTTAGGATCGTCATTTTTTTTCTTGCACCTTTTTTCTCGCAATTTCTTTTTCCTTTAATAGAACGAAAATCAGTGCATTTAACTGTAATCCGTTTCGTTATTAGAAAGGCTTTTCTCGCAATTGCTTTTTCCTTTAATATAACGAAAATCAGCGCATTAAACTGTAATACGTTTCGTTATCAGAATGGCTCTAACGTGTATTTTAAAAATTTTAGTTACTTTTCAGGATCGTCATTTTTTTTCAAGCACCTTTTTTCTCGCAATTACTTTTTCTTTAATATAACAAAATCAGTGCATTTAACTGTAATCTGTTTCGTTATCAGAATTACTTTAACGTGTATTTTAACCATTTAAGTTTTTTTTCAGGATCATAATTTTATTTTCTTGCACCTTTTTTCTCGCAATTGCTTTTTCCTTTAATATAACGAAAATTAGCGGATTTAACTGTAATCCGTTTCGTTATCAAAATGGCTCTAACGTGTATTTTAAGAATTTTAGTTTTTTTCAGGATCGTCATTTTTTTTCTTGCACCTTTTTTCCCGCAATTTCTTTTTCTTTTAATATATCGAAAATCAGCGCATTTAACTGTAATCCGTTTCGTTATCAAAATAGCTGTAACGTGTATTTTAATTGTTTTAAGTTTTTTTTTCAGGATCGTAATTTTTTTTTATTGCAGCTTTTTTCTCGCAATTGTATTTTCCTTTAACATAACGAAAATCACCGCATTTAACTGTAATTCGTTTAGTTATTAGAATGGCTCTAACGTGTATTTTAAGCATTTTGGGTTTTTCAGGATCGTCATTTTTTTCTTGCAACTCTTTTTTCTCACAATGCTTTTTCCTTTAATATAACAAAAATGAGTGAATTGAGCTGTAATCCGTTTCGTTATCAGAATGGCATACGTTATTTTAAGCATTTTAGGGATTTTTTTTAGGATCGTCATTTTTTTTTCTTGCACCTTTTTTCTCGCAATTGATTTTTCCTTTAATATAACGAAAAACAGTGCATTTAAATGTAATCCGTTTCGTTATCAGAATAGCACTAACGTATATTTTAAGCATTTTTGGGTTTTTTCAAGATCGTCATTTTTTATCTTGCACCTTTTTTCTCGCAATTGCTTTTTCCTTTAATATAACAAAAATCAGTGCATTTAACTGTAATCCGTTTCGTTATCAGAATGGCTCTAACGTGTATTTTAAGCATCTCAGGGTTTTTTTCAGGATCGTCATTTTTTTTTATTGTACCTTTTTTCTCGCAATTCATTTTTCCTTTAATATAGCGAATATCAGCGCATTTAACTGCAAGAAAAAAAAAAATGACGATCCTGAAAAAAAGCCAAAAATGCTAAAAATACACGTTAGAGCCATTCTGATAACGAACCGGATTAATGCTCAATGCACTGATTTTTGTTATATTTAAGGAAAAATCAATTGCGAGAAAAAAGGTGCAAGAAAAAAAATGACGATCCCGAAAAAATGCCAAAAATGCTTAAAATACACGTTAGAGCCATTCTGATAACGAAACGGATTACAGTTCAATGCACTGATTTTTATTATATTAAAGGAAAAATCAATTGCGAGAAAAAAGGTGCAAGAAAAAAAAATGACGATCCTGAAAAAAAGCCAAAAATGCTTAAAATACACGTTAGAGCCATTCCGATAACGAAACGGATTAGAGTTCAATGCACTGATATTTGTTGTATTAAAGGAAAAATCAATTGCGAGAAAAAAGGCGCAAGAAAAAAAAACGACGATCCTGAAAAAATGCCAAAAATGCTTAAAATACACGTTAGAGCCATTCTGATAACGAAACGGATTACAGTTCAATGCACTGATTTTTGTTATATTAAAGGAAAAATCAATTGCGAGAAAAAAGGTGCAAGAAAAAAAGAAATGACGATCCTGAAAAAATGCCAAAAATGCTAAAAATACACGTTAGAGCCATTCTGATAACGAAACGGATTACAGTTCAATGCACTGATTTTTGTTATATTAAAGGAAAAATCAATTGCGAGAAAAAAGGTGCAAGAAAAAAAATGACGATCCTGAAAAAAAACTAAAAATGCTTAAAATACACGTTAGAGCCATTCTGATAACGAAACAGATTACAGTTCAATGCACTGATTTTTTGTTATATTAAAAGAAAAATCAATTGCGAGAAAAAAGGTGCAAGAAAAAAAATGACGATCCTGAAAAAATGCCAAAAATGCTTAAAATACACGTTAGAGCCATTCTGATAACGATCCGGATTACAGTTCAATGCACTGATTTTTGCTATATTAATGGAAAAATCAATTGCGAGAAAAAAGGTGTAAGAAAAAAAAATGACGATACTGAGAAAAAGCCAAAAATGCTTAAAATACACGTTAGAGCCATTCTGATAACGAAACGGATTACAGTTCAATGCACTGATTTTTGTTATATTAAAGGAAAAATCAATTGCGAGAAAAAAGGTGCAAGAAAAAAAAGACGATCCTGAAAAAAAGCCAAAAATGCTTAAAATACACGTTAGAGCCATTCTGATAACGAAACGCATTACAGTTCAATGCACTGATTTTTGCTATATTAAAGGAAAAATCAATTGCGAGAAAAAAGGTGCAAGAAAAAAAAAATACGATCCTGAAAAAATGCCAAAAATGCTTAAAATACACGTTAGAGCCATTCTGTTAACGAAACAGATTACTGTTCAATGCACTGATTTTTGCTATATTAAAGGGAAAATCAATTGCGAGAAAAAAGGTGCAAGAAAAAAAAAATGACGATCCTGAAAAAAAAAGCCAAAAATGCTTAAAATACACGTTAGAGCCATTCTGATAACGAAACGGATTACAGTTCAATGCACTGATTTTTGTTATATTAAAGGAAAAATCAATTGCGAGAAAAAAGGTGCAAGAAAAAAAAATGACGATCCTGAAAAAATGCCAAAAATGCTTAAAATACACGTTAGAGCCATTCTGATAACGAAACGGATTACAGTTCAATGCACTGATTTTTGCTATATTAAAGGAAAAATCAATTGCGAGAAAAAAGGTGCAAGAAAAAAAAAAATGACGATCCTGAAAAAAGCCAAAAATGCTTAAAATACACGTTAGAGCCATTCTGATAACGAAACGGATTACAGTTCAATGCACTGATTTTTGTTATATTAAAGGAAAAATCAATTGCGAGAAAAAAGGTGCAAGAAAAAAAAATGACGATCCTGAAAAAAATGCCAAAAATGCTTAAAATACACGTTAGAGCCATTCTGATAACGAAACGGATTACAGTTCAATGCACTGATTTTTGCTATATTAAAGGAAAAATCAATTGCGAGAAAAAAGGTGCAAGAAATAAAAAAAATATGACGATCCTGAAAAAAAGCCAAAAATGCTTAAAATACACGTTAGAGCCATTCTGATAACGAAACGGATTACAGTTCAATGCACTGATTTTTGCTATATTAAAGGAAAAATCAATTGCGAGAAAAAAGGTGCAAGAAAAAAAAAAAATGACGATCCTGAAAAAATGCCAAAAATGCTTAAAATACACGTTAGAGCCATTCTGATAACGAAACGGATTACAGTTCAATGCACTGATTTTTGCTATATTAAAGGAAAAATCAATTGCGAGAAAAAAGGTGCAAGAAAAAAAAAATGACGATCCTGAAAAAATGCCAAAAATGCTTAAAATACACGTTAGAGCCATTCTGATAACGAAACGGATTACAGTTCAATGCACTGATTTTTGTTATATTAAAGGAAAAATCAATTGCGAGAAAAAAGGTGCAAGAAAAAAAATGACGATCCTGAAAAAAAAGCCAAAAATGCTTAAAATACACGTTAGAGCCATTCTGATAACGAAACGGATTACAGTTCAATGCACTGATTTTTGCTATATTAAAGGAAAAATCAATTGCGAGAAAAAAGGTGCAACAAAAAAAAATGACGATCCTGAAAAAATGCCAAAAATGCTTAAAATACACGTTAGAGCCATTCTGATAACGAAACGGATTACAGTTCAATGCACTGATTTTTGTTATATTAAAAGAAAAATCAATTGCGAGAAAAAAGGTGCAAGAAAAAAAATTACGATCCAGAAAAAATGCCACAAATGCTTAAAATACACGTTAGAGCCATTTTGATAACTAAACGGATTACAGTTCAATGCACTGATTTTTGTTATATTAAAAAAAACCAATTGCGGGAAAAGGGTGAAAGAAAAAAAAATGACGATCCTGAAAAAAAGCCAAAAATGCTTAAAATAAACGTTAGAGCCATTCTGATAACGATCCGGATTACAGTTCAATGCACTGATTTTTGCTATATTAAAGGAAAAATCAATTGCGAGAAAAAAAGTTCAAGAAAAAAAAATGACGATCCTGAAAAACTGCCAAAAATGCTTAAAATACACGTTAGAGCAATTCTGATAACTAAACGGATTACAGTTCAATGCACTTATTTTTGTTATATTAAAGGAAAAAATCAATTGCGGGAAAAGGGTGAAAGAAAAAAAAAATGACGATCCTGAAAAAATACCAAAAATGCTTAAAATACACGTTAGAGCCATTCTGATAACGAAACAGATTACAGTTCAATGCACTGATTTTTGTTATATTAAAGGAAAAATCAATTGCGAGAAAAAAGGTGTAAGAAAAAAAAAGACGATCCTGAAAAAATGCCAAAAATGCTTAAAATACATGTTAAAGCAATTCTGATAACGAAACGGATTACAGTTCAATACACTGATTTTTTCTATGTTAAAGGAAAAATCAATTAAGAGAAAAAAGGTGCAAGAAAAAAATGACGATCCTGAAAAAAGCCAAAAATGCTTAAAATACACGTTAGAGCCATTCTGATAACGAAACGGATTACAGTTCAATGCACTGATTTTTGCTATATTAAAGGAAAAATCGATTGCGAGAAAAAAGGTGCAAGAAAAAAAAATGACGATCCTGAAAAAATGCCAAAAATGCTGAAAATACACGTTAGAGCAATTTTGATAACGAAACGGATTACAGTTCAATGCACTGACTTTTTGTTATATTAAAGGAAAAATCAATTGCGAGAAAAAAGGTGCAAGAAAAAAAAATGACGATCCTGAAAAAAAAGCCAAAAATGCTTAAAATACACGTTAGAGCAATTCTGATAACGAAACGGATTACAGTTCAATGCACTGATTTTTGCTATATTAAAGGAAAAGTCAATTGCGAGAAAAAAGGCGCAAGAAAAAAAAAATGACGATCCTGAAAAACAGCCAAAAATGCTTAAAATACACGTTAGAGCCATTCTCATAACGAAACGGATTAATGTTCAATGCACTGATTTTTGTTATATTAAAGGAAAAATCAATTACGAAAAAAAAGGTTCAAGAAAAAAAAAACGATCCTGAAAAAATGCCAAAAATACTTCAAATACACATTAGAGCCATTGTGATAACGAAACGGATTACAGGTCAATGCACTGATTCTTGTTATATTAAAGGAAAAATCAATTCCAAGAAAAAAGGTGCAAGAAAAATAAATGACGATCCTGAAAAAAAAAATGCTTAAAATACACGTTAGAGCCATTCTGATAACGAAACGGATTACAGTTCAATGCACTGATTTTTGCTATATTAAAGGAAAAATCGATTGCGAGAAAAAAGGTGCAAGAAAAAAAAAGGACGATCCTGAAAATACCCTAAATTGCTTAAAATACACGTTAGAACTATTCTGATAACGAAATGGATTACAGTTAAATGCACTTATTTTTGTTATATTAAAGGAAAAAGCAATTGCGAGAAAAAGGGTGCAAGAAAAATTAATGACGATCCTGAAAAAAAACCCTTAAATGCTTAAAATACACGTTAGAGCCATTCTGATAACGAAACGGATTACAGTTAAATGCACTGATTTTTGTTATGTTAAAGGAAAAAGCAATAGCGGGAAAAAAGTGCAAGAAAAATAAATGACGATCCTGAAAAAAAACTAAAATGCTTAAAATACACGTTAGAGCCATTCTGATAACGAAACGGATTACAGTTAAATACACTGTTTTGTGTTATATTAAAGGAAAAATCAATTGTGAGAAAAAGGTGCAAAAAAAAAATGACGATCCTGAAAAAAAGCCAAAAATGCTTAAAATACACGTTAGAGCCATTCTGATAACGAAACGGATTACAGTTCAATGCACTGATTTTTGTTATATTAAAGGAAAAATCAATTGCGAGAAAAAAGGTGCAAGAAAAAAAATGACGATCCTGAAAAAAAAACAAAAATGCTTAAAATACACGTTAGAGCCATTCTGATAACGAAACGGATTACAGTTCAATGCACTGATTTTTGTTATATTAAAGGAAAAATCAATTGCGAGGAAAAAGGTGCAAGAAAAAAAATAACAATCCTGAAAAAAAGCCAAAAATGCTTAAAATACACGTTAGAGCCATTCTGATAACGAAACGGATTACAGTTCAATGCACTGATTTTTGTTATATTAAAGGAAAAATCAATTGCGAAAAAAAGTGCAAGAAAAAAAAAATGACGATCCTTAAAAAATGCTAAAAATGCTTAAAATACACATTAGAGCAATTCTGATATCG
>NW_028236777.1:0-10000 GCF_977035675.1 Penaeus japonicus | reverse complement strand
CGGAAATTTCCTTGTCTTTAACTACGAGCTGCTGACTAACACTGATTGCACTGGAAACATTGTTAGTTACTGCTGAGGCGTAAGAAGTATTGGGTTTGCTTGTCAAACCTTCCACTTTCTTTTTGGCCTCACGGTAGCTAACATCGTGCTCTCTCATGTATGCTAATGTCTCAGTCTCCTTCTTCAGGCTACTGCAATCAGCAGAGCCTGACTGATGGGGACCTCCACAGTTAGCACACTTGAGTGTCTTTTCCGTGCATTCAGTGGTATCGTGATCTCCAGTACATTTACCGCAAGTGAATTTGTTACTGTCCTTATCCATGCATCTTAATGAGGTGTGTCCAAATTTTTGGCATCTATTACACCGCATTGGCTTTTGAATATAAGGTCTTACTTGAACAATCTCATATCCGATTTTAACAGTACTAGGAATTTTTGGTGAAGAAAAAGTCAAGAAACACAATCCGGTCTTTGTTCGCACATTCCCATCTTTCTTTGACATACAATTTACGTCTACTACGCTCTGGTCTTTCATGGCCTCAAGAATTTCACTTTCTTCTATTCTCCTCAAATCCCTGTGAAAGATTACTCCCTTACAGGTATTTGGGCCAACAGGAATAGTTACTTTAACTTGAAGGTCATGAATTTTCGTCAGTTTAAGCAAATTCTTAATCTGAGATTTAAATTGTACTTTAACAAGGAGGCTGCCATCTCGCAATTTTCTGACAAAATCAAACCCGCCTTCCACTTGACCATCAAGGACCTTCTTAATGATAAAGGGGTTGACGTTCTGCAAGGATTGATTTTCTTTCACGCATCGTATGTTCAAGCACCTTGCGTTCTCTGGAGGGATATCAATGTGTCGTCTGGGTCGGTCATTGGTCGGGGTTCCATTACTGGTCAAATTTGTCTTAGAAAGGGTCTGAGTCGCCCCTCCTCCTTGGGGAGGAGGAAGGGTAGCCGGGGAATCAATCATGCTGGGTGTCGGATCAGGTCCGAACCCTGGGCCAAAGCCCGTTGTCCTGAGGGGACTACCTTTTCCCTTAACTTTTGGATCAACCTAATCCCAATAGCTAAGAGAGGATAAAATAAAACAAGTCTTTCAGTTAATCGTCCTCACCCCCCCTTAGTGGAAGCCTGGTTGCGTTCTCCAGTACCAACTAAGGGATCGGAGTTGTATGTAAGACACCTTCCAACCGCCGAACCTGCCTAGTGCGAGGGACAAGGAGACTCCTGTAGGCTCAGGAAAGTCACACAGAAATATGGAAAAAATTCAGTGAGAGAGAAAAGTTGCGCCCAAAGGACGCCCCAGACTACTGGGCCTCCCTACCCAGGGGTCACAGCCCGTAAGGGCTACCCTGGAGTAGAAGAGAGCTGCGGGTCTGGGGTGGGGGCTGACTACTCTACTGTAGTCTCGTGCTACCTTCAAAAACAAAGCACTGAAGGTGCAGGCAATGCACTAGAAGTGCAAAAAAGTCTGAAACCAGCGTTTACTCGACTAATTTACTCTACGAAAACACAGAAACAATAATGCCAAGCAAGACAAGGGGCCCCGAAACCAGGGTAGCTCCTGTGTCACAAGACTTATGATCTATTACTGCTGCGTTTTTACAAAAAACAGGGTGTGAGGCATTAAGAGTCTCATACACGAGTGGTGACGATCCAGCTTGCTTGCTTGTTGGATTTATTGGCTATCAACCAGCGGCACAGGCCAAGGTTATTAAGCCAATGATTCCATTTTATTTTATCAATCTATATAAGGTCATAAAGTTTTGTCTCCTTTAAAAAAGTGATTACTTTACTAATTATTTTTTCATTATCAGATAGAAGATTTTTCATATTAAATGCTATATTTTTGGTTTGTAAATAATTTTTAATTTTTTGTCTTTGGTTATTGAAATTATGGCATGTTGTTAATATATGATTTATGGATAGGTTGCTATTGCATTGTTGGCATTGCGGAGGGAATCTGTTTTCTATGTAGGGAGTGAGGTGTGTAAATCTTGTTGTGTTTACCCTGAGGCGGGCCAGCACCACCTCCTCCCTTCTGTATTTTCTGTGGGCTGTGTCCCACATTTCTATTTTTTCTTTTATTTTGTTGTGCATTGTGAGGTCGGTCCACTCACTCTGCCACAGGAGATGGATTTTTGCTTTTATAAAAGAGACAAAACAACTGAGATCTGTGTGGATAATACCAGGCTCCAGATCGCCAGTCGACCCACCTAGTTTGTCAGCCTGTTCATTACCATGGATACCCAAATGTCCAGGTACCCATATCAGTTTGATTGATTTATTGGCACTATGCATTTTACGAATGATATTACCCTGTATTTCATTATAGGTGGTTTCTAGTGATTTAATGGCTTTAATTGAACTTAACGAGTCTGAAAAAATGACTATTCTATCGTGGGTCGTCGATAGGGCAAAATCTAAAGCTTTATCTATTGCAAAAAGTTCGGCAAGAAAGATCGATGTATGATTCGGCAATCGAAATCTCAACTGACATTCAGTCGACCATACACCCGCTCCCACACACTCGTCTGTCTTGGACCCGTCGGTATATAAATGAAAAAAGGAAAGATGTTTAATTAGGATCTCTCTGAACCTCTGGCGTACCTCCACCTCCGACACCGTGGCTTTGGCTGATGGTAGCCAGTCTACAACAGTAGAAAACTTGGGTGTCTCCCACGGTGCTATATTTGATTGAACCAGGGTATCGATGGTAGAGAGATCTATACCGACTTTATCTGTGAGGTCATGGAGTCTATTGCCCAGCGGCTTCCCGCCGCGATACTGGGGCCCTACCTGCCGGCGCAAAACATCCCTGTTGGGATGTTGGGGCTGCCTGGCTACCTTCGCGGCATAGGTCAGCGCAAGCTGGCCGCGTCTAAGACGGAGGGGAGGTACTCCCGACTCTACCTCTAGGCGCTCGGTGCGAGTGCACTTAAGGGCTCCAAGACAGACTCGTAAACACGCATTCTGCACAACATTCAAACCTTTCAGAGTTGAGCTCGTTGCCGAGCCATACACGATTGACCCATAATCTACTTTAGATCTAATCAGGGATTTATATAACATCAGTAAAGACTTTCTATCAGCTCCCCATTTGTGTCCAGAAATGCACTTTAATAAATTGAGTACTTTTTGACATTTATTCTTTAACTGACCAATATGGTCTTTCCAATTCAATCTACTATCAAAGAGTAGACCAAGAAATCTAGCTGAATTTTGAATTGGAATTGGATGGTTGTCTAGAGTTAGCCTGATGTTGGGCTTTCTCCTGTGTAAAAACCACGCCAATACTATTTCTAATGGAAAACGTAAAACCCCACTGGAGGCCCCAGTTATGAATCATATCCAGTGCCAATTGGATCTGATTTGCCGAGAACTCTGCATTATTGCTGGAGTGCCATAATGCACAATCATCGGCGTACAGTGAGTATTTAAGATTCCGAGGAGGAGATGGTAAAATGTCATTTATTATACACAGAAATAATGTTGGAGACAAGACACTTCCTTGTGGGACCCCGTTTGCCTGGACAAAAATGTCCGAGAAAGTGACATTGTCAGAAAACAATTTGACAGAAAACGTTCTGTCAGAAATGAAATTTTGGATGAAACAAGGCAAGTTTCCACGTAATCCGAAAGCATAAAGTTTTCTGAGTAGGCCATGTCGCCAAGTCATGTCGTAGGCTTTTTCAATGTCTAGAAATACTGATATCAAAAAATGCTTTTTGGCAAATGCCTCATGAATATGACTTTCCAGTTTTACTAGCTGATCGAGAGTTTGACGTCCTTTTCGGAAGCCGCACTGCTCGTCAACTAGTAAATTTCTGGTATTTAAAAAATGCAATAGCCTACTATTAACAATTCTTTCCATGACCTTGCATAAGCAACTTGTCAACGCAATTGGGCGGTAAGAGATGGCGGATCTGGGATTTCCCCCTCCTTTCAATATGGGAATGATGTGGGCGAAGTGCCATGAATTTGGAAAAGTCTGGCTTTTCCAAATATCATTGTACACTTCTAGCAACTTAATCATGTCATCATGATTAAGATGCTTTATCATCTCATATCGGGGCCTGGGGATGTTCCTCTACAGGCTTCTAGGGCTCGGACAAGCTCATTCATTGTAAGGTCTTTATTGTAATCAAAATTATCTCCTGTGGCAAAGTGAATTGGTTGCAGCTCGGCTGCTTCCTTGGTGGTCAGGAATACAGGGTTATAGTTTTCCGAGCTGCTTGTATAAGAGAACTGCCTGGCGATTGTGTTAGCAATGTCTCTAGGTTCATCATAATTAATTCCCTCATGAATGATATTTCTGATCTTATTTAATGACTTTTTTCTATTTATTCTATTTATTGTGGACCAAACCTCTGATAACTTTGTATTGCTGTTAATCGTAGAGACAAAGCTTCGCCAGGAGTCTCTTTTGGCTTGTCTGATTGTTCTACGAGCCCTAGCTCTCGCTTGTTTGTATTTGCGAAAGTTCTCGTTGGTAATATTATTATGGAAAAGCCTGTAGGCCCTATTTCGTTCACATAGCGCCCTGCGGCAATCTGGTGTCCACCATGGAACTCTATGCTTAACGCTATCTGTCGAAGTCTTAGGTATGGTTGCCATTGCTGCATTTATAATACAATTTTGAACATTGTTTACTTTATCATCAATGGTTTCTCCAACAACTTCGAGCTTGACGCTCCTTGTGAAGGCGACCCAATCTGCTCTTTTTACGTTAAATTTGGGTGCTGAAGGCGTCCTCGTGGTGTCGCATGAATATTGAATACAAATAGGAAGGTGATCGCTTCCCAACGAGTCGTCAATGGTGTGCCACAGGCACTTGGCTGCTAGTGTTGAGGAAACCAGTGATAGGTCAATAAAGCTCAAATTACCGGTATTATCGTCTATTCGCGTTGGACTACCATCATTTAGAAGAACCAGATCAGAGTCGTTGATCAACTTAACTACTTGCTCACCTCTACCATTCACCCGCAGGGAACCCCATGATGTATGACGAGCATTAAAATCACCTAGAATTAATTTATTGTTTGGCAGACTGTCCTGAATAGCAAAAAGCTCATCATAGATTAACCTTTTATCAGGTGGACAGTAAGCTGAGCATATAGTCAGATACGTGTTCTTGAATTTTACTTTGCATGCGACGTGTTCCAAAGTAGAATTAATCGTCACTTCAATGAAAGGGAGATTCTGGTGGATGTACATGGCGACTCCGCCTCCACCCCTTCCCTCTCGGTCTTTTCTAAAGATGGTAGTTTCTTAGCGATACGACCTCGTCAGAGACTTGGTCGTTTAAATGGCTTTCTTGTAGTACGATAATATCGGGAGCATAGGACGAGGCTAATAATCTAAGAGAGTTTAATTTTGATCTAAGACTTCGACAGTTCCATTGTATAATGGTATACGCGTGGATTACGTTTTATGGGGTTTGGAAGTGCCTTGTCCGCCGGTTTTTATTTTCTTTTTTTGGGAGGGAGGCGCCTCCTCTCCCTCGCTTCCCGAGGGCCTCTCTCGGGAATTTTTGGAGACAGTAGTCTCCATGGCCTGCTCCCCTCCACCAGAGAGACGCCCGGCGGAGGACGATCTGCTCTTACGAGCAGAACTACCACCAGACGAAGTTCTAGTGGGGGTCGCCTGGACTAGAAGGTGCGATCCGGATTGTGATTTGGTATCGACCTCCTTAAGATGCTGTTTTTGCTGGGTTGATTCAGCAATTTCTTTAATTGTCTTATTCAATTCTTTAATCTGATTCATCAAGTCCTTTACTGTTTCTTTCAATTCGGAAATTTCCTTGTCTTTAACTGCGAGCTGCTGACTAACACTGATTGCACTGGAAACATTGTTAGTTACTGCTGAGGCGTAAGAAGTATTGGGTTTGCTTGTCAAACCTTCCACTTTCTTTTTGGCCTCACGGTAGCTAACATCGTGCTCTCTCATGTATGCTAATGTCTCAGTCTCCTTCTTCAGGCTACTACAATCAGCAGAGCCTGACTGATGGGGACCTCCACAGTTAGCACACTTGAGTGTCTTTTCCGTGCATTCAGTGGTATCGTGATCTCCAGTACATTTACCGCAAGTGAATTTGTTACTGTCCTTATCCATGCATCTTAATGAGGTGTCCAAATTTTTGGCATCTATTACACCGCATTGGCTTTTGAATATAAGGTCTTACTTGAACAATCTCATATCCGATTTTAACAGTACTAGGAATTTTTGGTGAAGAAAAATTCAAGAAACACAATCCGGTCTTTGTTCGCACATTCCCATCTTTCTTTGACATACAATTTACGTCTACTACGCTCTGGTCTTTCATGGCCTCAAGAATTTCACTTTCTTCCATTGTCCTCAAATCCCTGTGAAAGATTACTCCCTTACAGGTATTTGGGCCAACAGGAATAGTTACTTTTACGCTAAGGTCATGAATTTGCGTCAGTTTAAGCAAATCCTTAATCTGAGATTTAAATTGTACTTTAACAAGGAGGCTGCCATCTCGCAATTTTCTGACAAAATCAAACCCGCCTTCCACTTGACCATCAAGAACCTTCTTAATGATAAAGGGGTTGACATTCTGCAAGGATTGATTTTCTTTCACGCATCGAATGTTCAAGCACCTTGCATTCTCTGGAGGGATATCAATATGTCTTCTGGGTCGGTCATTGGTCGGGGTTCCATTTTTGGTCAAATTTGTCTGAGAAAGGGTCTGAGTCGCCCCTCCTCCTTGGGGAGGAGGAAGGGTAGCCGGGGAGTCAATCATACTGGGTATCGGACCAGGTCCGAACCCTGGGCCAAAGCCCGTTGTCCTGAGGGGACTACCTTTTCCCTTAACTTTTGGATCAACCTAATCCCAATAGCTAAGAGAGGATAAAATAAAACAAGTCTTTCAGTTAATCGTCCTCACCCCCCCTTAGTGGAAGCCTGGTTGCGTTCTCCAGTACCAACTAAGGGATCGGAGTTGTATGTAAGGCACCTTCCTACCGCCGAACCTGCCTAGTGCGAGGGACGGTAAGTTAATGCCCACCCCGCAAGCGAATACAGGAGCTCACAAGGAGACTCCTGTAGGCTCAGGAAAGTCACACAGAAATATGGAAAAAATTCAGTGAGAGAGAAAAGTTGCGCCCAAAGGACGCCCCAGACTACTGGGCCTCCCTACCCAGGGGTCAGCCCGTAAGGGCTACCCTGGAGTAGAAGAGAGCTGCGGGTCTGGGGTGGGGGCTGACTACTCTACTGTAGTCTCGTGCTACCTTCAAAAACAAAGCACTGAAGGTGCAGGCAAGGAACTAGAAGTGCAAAAAAGTCTGAAACCAGCGTTAACTCGACTAATTTACGCTACGAAAACTCAGAAGCAACAATGCCGAGCAAGACCAGAGGCCCCGAAACCAGGGTAGCTCTGGTGTCACAAGACTTTGTTTGTTGCTGCTGCGTTTGCAAAAAAACAGGGTGTGAGCCAAAAAGAGTCTCATACACGAGTGTGACGATCCACTTACTTACTTGTTGGATTTATTGGCTATCAACCAGCGGCAAATGCCAAGGTCATTAAGCCAATGTTTCCATTTTATCTCATCAATCTATAGAAGGTCATAAAGTTTTGTCTCCTTTAGAAAAGTGATTACTTTACTGATAATTTTTTCATTGTCAGATAATATATTTTCTATATTGCATTCTATATTTTTAATTTGTAAATAGTTTTTTATTTTTTGTCTTTGATTGTTATATTTATTGCATGATGTCAGGATGTGTGGTATGGTCATGGTTCTATTGCAGTATCCACACTGTAAAGGGAAATTTTTCTCGATATAGGGAGTAAGGTGAGTCAGTCTTGTGGCATTGACCCTAAGTCTTGCCAACACCACCTCCTCCCTTCTGTTTTTTCTGTGGGCTGTGTCCCACTGTTTTATTTCTTTTTTGTGTTTGTTGTTTATTGTGAGGTCGGTCCACTCACTTTGCCACAGGAGATGGATTTTTGCTATTATAAAAGAGACAAAACACCTGAGATCTGTGCGGACAATGCCAGGCTCCAGATCGCCAGTCGACCCGGCTAATTTGTCAGCCTGTTCATTGCCATGGATACCCGAGTGTCCAGGTACCCATATCAGCTTGATTGATTTATTGGCACTATGTAACTTACGAATGATATTACCCTGTAATTCATTTTTGGTAGTTTCTAAAGATTTAATAGCTTTAATTGAACTTAGTGAGTCTGAAAATATGACTATTCTATCGTGGGTCGTCGATAGGGCAAAATCTAAAGCTTTATCTATTGCAAAAAGTTCAGCAAGAAATATCGATGTATGATTCGGCAATCGAAATCTCAACTGACATTCAGTCGACCATACACCCGCACCCACACACTCGTCTGTCTTGGACCCGTCGGTATACAAATGAAAAAAGGAAAGATGTTTAATAATGATCTCTCTGAACCGCTGGCGTACCTCCGCCTCCGGTACCGTGGCTTTGACTGATGGTAGCCAGTCTACCACAATGGTAAAATTGGAGGTTTCCCACGGCGCTATATTTGAATGAACCAGGGTATCGATAGTAGAGAGATCTATACCGACTTTATCTTTGAGGTCTTCGAGTCTATTGCACAGAGGCTTTCCGCCGCGGTGCTGTGGGCCTATCTGCCGGCGCAAAACATCCCTATTAGGATGTTGGGGCTGCCTGGCTATTTTAGCGGCGTAAGTCAGCGCAAGCTGGCCGCGTCTGAGACGGAGGGGAGGTACTCCCGACTCTACCTCCAGGCGCTCAATGCGAGTGCACTTAAGGGCTCCAAGACAGACACGTAAACACGCATTCTGCACAACATTCAGTCCTTTCAGAGTTGAGCTCGTTGCCGAGCCATACACGATTGACCCATAATCTACTTTAGATCTAATCAGGGATTTATATAACATCAGTAAAGACTTTCTATCAGCTCCCCATTTGTGTCCAGAAATGCACTTTAATAAATTGAGTACTTTTTGACATTTATTCTTTAACTGACCAATGTGGTCTTTCCAATTTAATCTACTATCAAAGAGTAGGCCAAGAAATTTAGCTGAATTTTAAATAGGTATTGGGTGGTTGTCTAGAGTTAGCCTGATGTTGGGCTTTCTCCTATGTGTAAAGACCACTCCAATACTCTTTCTTATGGAAAACTTAAAACCCCACTGGAGGCCCCAGTTATGAATCATATCCAGTGCCAATTGGATCTGATTTGCCGAGAACTCTGCATTACTGCTGGAGTGCCATAATGCACAGTCATCGGCGTACAGTGAGTATTTAAGATTCCGAGGAGGAGCTGGTAGAATGTCATTAATCATACATAAAAATAATGTTGGTGACAAGACACTTCCTTGTGGGACCCCGTTTGCCTGGACAAAAATGTCCGAGAAAGTGACATTGTCAGAAAATAATTTGACAGAAAACGTTCTGTCAGATATGAAATTTTGGATAAAACAAGGCAAATTTCCACGTAATCCGAAAGCATAAAGTTTTCTGAGTAGGCCATGTCGCCATGTCATGTCGTAGGCTTTTTCTATATCTAAAAATACTGAAATCAAAAAATGTTTTTTGGCAAATGCCTCATGAATATGACTTTCCAGTTTTACTAGTTGATCGAGAGTTTGACGTCCCTTTCGGAAGCCGCACTGCTCGTCAACTAGTAAATTTCTGGTATTTAAAAAATGCAATAGCCTACTATTAACAATTCTTTCCATGACCTTGCATAAGCAGCTTGTCAACGCAATTGGGCGGTAAGAAATGGCGGATCTGGGATTTCCCCCTCCTTTCAATATGGGAATGATGTGGGCGAAGTGCCATGAATTTGGAAAAGTCTGGCTTTTCCAAATATCATTGAACACTTCTAGCAACTTAATCATGTCATCATGATTAAGATGCTTAATCATCTCATATCGAATCTCATCGGGGCCTGGGGATGTTCCTCTACAGGCTTCTAGGGCTCGGACAAGCTCGTTCATTGTAAGATCTTTATTATAATCAAAGT
>NW_028236776.1:7500-10000 GCF_977035675.1 Penaeus japonicus | reverse complement strand
TCTCTTTGATATGGAAATGAGTGGCCAACTAACACAGTAGCGGTCGGCCCATTTTCCAGCCAGCAGCTCAAACAAGATCAAAGGCGCTGGTCCCTTTGTTATGTTCGCTTCCATTCAATCACAAGCCGCTTCCTGAGGCATCGAAGCCTGATGAAATGCGCCAGCTTTCTTGGTCGAGCAAAGGGCTGTTGCGAAAGTAAGTGGTGCGCGAAGTGAGTACTGGTATATCGTTGGATTGTAGTTAGAAATTTGCTTGGGTGATTCTTGTGCCACCGGGGAAGGAATGTATGCATTGGAATGCATATTGAATGCGTGATTAGTTACCCGTTCATTCAGCTGTTAGCCTCTTATGAATGTATATATATATATATATATATATATATATATATATATATATATATATATATATATATATATGTGCGTGTGTGTGTGTGTGTGTGTATATATATGTATATATATATAAATAAATGTATATATATGTATATATGTATATATAAATGTATATATGTATATATATGTATATATATATATACATATGTAATGTATATGTATGTATATATATATTTATATATATATAAATATATATATATATATGTGTGTGTGTGTGTGTGTATACATATATACATGTACATATATATACATATGTATATATATACATATATATGTATATACATGTATACATACATATATATATATATATATATATATATATATATATACATATATATGGATATATACATATATATGTATTTATATATATATGTGTGTATTTATATATATATGAATATATGAATGAATATATAAATATGTATATATATATATATATATATATATATATATATATATATGTACATATATATATATATATGTGTGTGTGTGTGTGTGTGTGTGTGTCCATGTAAGTATGCATACATATTTACATATATATATATATATATATATATATATATATATATATACATATATATACATATATATATACACATAATATATATATATATATATACTGTAATATATATACATATATATATACATATATATATATATATATACATACATATATATATATATATATATATATATATATATATATATATATATAGATAGATAGATAGGTAGATGGATATAGATATAGATATCATCATCAGCCTGTATCAATCCACTGCAGGACGTAGGCCTCTCTCAATCTTTTCCAGTCATTCCGGTCTTGTGTCCTCTGATTCCAGTTTATTCCTGCGAATTTTGCTATTTCATCCCGCCATCTAGTCATTGGTCTTGCCCTGGGTCTCTTTGTGTCGTGTATTACCCATTCTGTTGTTTTCCTTGTCCACCTGTTGTCCTGTCTTCGATATATGTGTCCAGCCCACTGCCACTTTTTCTTTTTGATGGTCTTGAGTACTACTTCGTAATATATTACTATGTTTACCGAAGGCACTCCAACCTAGCCTGATTCGCCGTTTTATCTCGGCTTCGCAGGATGTACTCGACTGAATGAGTTGCCCTAGATATACATACTCGTTCACTGCTTCTAGTACCTCGCCCTATATTTGTATTTGCTTAACTGGGGTTCGACTGTTGAACATGTCATTTTAAGGCCAATCTTCAGACTTTCCTTATTTAAATCGCTTATTAATTGTTGTAGTTCATCTGCTGACTCACCGAAAAGAACAATGTCATCTGCAAATCTTAGATTGCTTAGGTGCTCGTTCCCTATTTTACTCCCTCTCTCTTTCCAATCTAACTTCTTGAATACTTCCTCCAAGCAGGCTGTAAACAGCTTCGGTGAGATGGTGTCGCCCTGCCTAACACCCTTTATTATTGGTATTTTACTGGTTTCTGCGTGGATTTTGACGGTCGCTGCACCATCTCTATATATATCCTCTAGTAATCTGCAGTATATTTCCTCTACTCCTTGTTTACGAATTGCATCCAGTACTGCAGATATCTGTACCGAGTCGAATGCCTTTAAATAATCTATGAATGCCATACACAGGGGCTTCCTATATTCGTTTGTTTTCTCCCTTATTTGAGCTGGTGTGTGGATATGGTCTGTAGTTGAGAATCCACTGCGGAACCCTGCCTGTTCCCTGGGTTGTTTTGAATCTAATGTATCGGTGGTACGGGCTGTGATGATTTTTGTGAACAGTTTATAGATTACTGAGAGGAGGCTTATAGGTCGGTAATTCTTTAAGTCTTTTGTGTCTCCCTTTTTGTGTATTAGAATTATTATTGCGTTTTTCCGGGCCTTCGGAATTTTACCGACGTCTAGACATCTGTTATAAAGACTAGCCAGCTTTACTGCCGCAATCTCTCCTGCGTCTTGAATAAGATCTACACTAATGCCGTCTTCTCCTGGTGTTTTTCCTCTTTTCATGCTTTTTAGTGCCCTATTTTCTTCATCTACCGTGATGTTTGGAACATCTCCAATTGTTGTGTTTGTCTCCGTATTTGGTTGGTCGTTTGAGTGGTATAGGTTGCGATAGAAGTCTTCTATTACTTT
>NW_028236776.1:0-2500 GCF_977035675.1 Penaeus japonicus | reverse complement strand
AAACGTGTAAAAGTGGGATTCCCTTTTATCGCAGTATATTTCACGGCCAGATATTCATGGATCTACAGCACATTAAAAAAAGGCAGTATCTGTTTTTTAAGATCCACCCAACATTGGGAAGATACATTTTGCAATTCCATGTTTCTTGAGGAGGAAAACTTACATATATGGATTTTTGTATGATATGTACTTATTGTACTTTCTTTGAAAAGATTGATCTATACAGCCATATGCTTGGGACGTTTCTCTAATACCAACCTATCCACTTTTTTACAAACATACCCATCTTTTTTGCACATATGCCTAGAATATATTTCACCATTTTGGCTGATATAACATAGAATAACTAAATCCCTTTATTTACTTTGGTTCGTATATGGCAAACTCCGTGGCATACCAATGAGGTGCAAAAAAGTCATCGAAGCAGCTAGACGAACGAAGGACTGGATGAGGACCTGCTCCCTCTGCCGAGGGATGACTTCATCGACCTCGTGCGCCTGTGTGTGGAGTTCGGCCCCTTCTAGTTCCTTGGCAATGAATATGAACAGACCCAAGGACTTGCAATGGGCACTCCACTATCAGCAGTCCTTGCCCAGCTCTTCATGGGGCCCCTCGAGACCGACCATTGCCGAGACGTTGTGGGTAACAGAACAGCGTCGTTTCGCTATGTGGACGACGTCCGCGCCGCAATGCCCACGAGAACAGACCTGCAGGACTTGCAAAAGGCTGAACAGGGTGCACCCCAGCATACAAAATATTAAAGAAGAGGAACAAGACGACCATATCCATTACGACCTTAACTATGAGACAAACTTATCAATTTCTTCTCTGCCCACTAAAAAAAGAAAAAACAACAAGAGCACTTAGAATCTGCAGCCCAGAATTCCTGGAGGAGGATATCCAACATATATAAATCCGTTTCCTACCCCTCCGTTACCCTCGAGGTATGCTGCCACACCTGAGGCGCAAGGCAGAGGAGATAATGGATAGAGCGAAGGAAGACGACCCGCAGGACATCCCTCACAGAAGTATTTTTCCACATGACTGATCTGCTGGCGGCCCTAGCGGGACACGCGACCAAGATCGCCACCACATCGGGAAAAAAGATCGGTAACTTTGTCAGAGAATAGAGGCCAGTCTAACATCCCCTCAGGCTGGTGTATAGTATAACTTCCGGCGGATGTGACAAGGTGTACCTAGGTGAGACAGGATGTGGACTCTATTAACAATTAATCGGGTAATACCGCCGCGCCCTCCAGCGACATGACATCAGGAGCACCTTTGTTGTACACGTCGATAACGACGGTCATTTCCCTAAGTGGTCCCAAGCCTCTATCATCAAACAAGGTCTGGCCCCACGACAAAGGAAGATGAAGAAGCGGCGTTGATACAGTTAACTATGAACATGAAAATCGCGCCGGAGAGCCACGAACTATCCAAGGTCGTCGTCCGCCTACTCATTAATATGACCTGACTCTATCAGCCGTATTCTAAGTCCCTAGCGCGCATAGTACATGACATGAACAATTGAACATGCCACGATTGGTATTCTAGAAGCGGGTGTTCGTGTCAAAAGCGTGGTAAAAGTGTGGCAAAGTCGTGGAAAGTATTGGAACAATCGTTGAAACTCCGTGATATGAGGGTGGTCTTATCATGATAATTACACGGGCGAAAAAATGCATGTTTTTAGTGTAATCTCTCTTACCAATACTTCATATTAGCATATCGCGTTTGGAAAGTAATATCTCTATTGGATATATTAGGCATTAGTATCCAAAACTTAGATTACAAACCATTTTAGAAGAAAAAAAAACGGATTCTCTGCTGATATTGAGTTTGTTTACCTTTTAACGGATTTTTCGAGGAAGAATGAAGCTAAATGAATGGTAACAGTAGTCAGGATCGTAGAGTTAAAGTATATATTTATTTGAAATATGCATACATTAAATCTATATGTACAATATATTAAAGATATGCTTATATGTACAGTATATACACACAAAATAAGGAAGATTTATATATAAATACACGATCCCTCTCATCCCGTTTGACGGAGCGTAGACTAATTACCAACTGCGCGTTCATGAAATGGTTGTCAATTCTTTAACAAGGAACAAGCACAGCAATTGATTCGTACCAAAACTTAACTATCTTTTGTTAGTGCTATTTATGATTGTAGTTTCTCTTATGAATTTGTCGTTTGGACAGTGTAATTCATTCCAAATATATTAATTTTGGAATGGTTGGTACACATGTAGTAACTGATACAGACGTGCCACGCTTTTGCGTTCTAGAATACCACTTTCGAGATATGAACACAACATGGACATAACATTGCCACGCCACGCTGAAAATGTAGAATACGACTGTATAACTTATGTGTACTATGCCCTAATGAAGCAGTAAAGCGAAAATGCCTTCGGCATATTCGTGTGTTTCCCTTTGTTGTTTTGTTTTCAACTTGTTCATTATGAACGTACGCATGTACGCACATATTCAT
>NW_028236775.1:7500-10000 GCF_977035675.1 Penaeus japonicus | reverse complement strand
CATTATCACTATTCTCATTCTTATTCTCATTCGCATCTCATCTATATTATTTCTAGTAACATTATCATCATTGGAATTACCAGTAGTAGTAAGGATAATTACATTGTTGTTATCATCTTTATTATCATTATTATTATTATGTCATCCTTGCCATTATTTTAGTGTTCTTTCTATTATTGGTATCATTACAATCATAATTATTTGTATTATCATTATCCTTATAATCATTATCGTATCTTATCTCTTTGTTGGTGTTATCTTTAATGTAATCATATAGATAATTGTTTTTATCATTATTGTTATTATTACTATTACCATTATCATTATTGTTATCATTATCAATATTATTATCATTATCAATATTGTTATCATTTTCATCTTTACTATCATTATTTCTGTCATAATCATTATCATTATTGTTACTATTATTGAAGTAGTAATAGTAGTACTACTACTATCATTATCATCACCATTACGATTATCTTTATTGTTATTAATATAATCAATACTCATCATCATAATGGACCCCAAGATTTTTTATCACAAAACAACATTGAAATAAATGACGTCACTCCATTACTACTATATTTGTACAATTCAAAACTTCTAAAAATTGAACAAAATACAATAATAACTATAGTATTTTACAGACATTCCGCCTGATAAAACTGCTGTATGTGACTAGGCATTTTTTCAGGAACAATTCAGGAATATGAAACAAAAATAAAATAGTTGGGCATTCAAAAAATGTAATAAATTTTCGGCTGCAATATTCCAAAAAAAAGAATGTGAAAACCGAGGAACGAAATGTAATTGTTGATGTTTGTTATAATAACTACTACGATATATGTCTTATGATGGCCACTGTCGCTGGAAGCTCTTCGTTTTACCTTTTCACTATATTTGTGTGTGTGTGTGTGTATATATATATATATATATATATATATATATATATATATATATATGTGTGTGTGTGTGTGTGTGTGTGTGTGTGTGTGTGTGTGTGTGTATGTATATATATATATATATATATATATATATATATATATATATATATATATATATATATGTGTGTGTGTGTGTGTGTGTATATATATATACATATATATACATATATATACATATACATATATATATATATATATATATATATATATATATATATATATATATGCACACACACAAATATATGTATGTATATATATTCACACACAAACATGCACACACACACACACATACACCTATCAGATATATTCCCAATATTGAAACTCAGGGAATCAAAACCCTTTAAATCCCAGTTTGTACACGTGCTCCGCTGTAAGACCGACAGACGCATGAGTAGTTCAGGAAACGAATAAGTACATCCTCTCCTGCAAACAGCCGAGGCACATGAACAGCTGGGTCATGGAATTTCAATTCAATATATGTTTTATTGCTGTTTTGGTACTACGAGTGGCAGCGAGGTCGAGATTACGGTGTTGGAAATCAGAGTCACGCGAAATGATAAATAATAGTTGAAAGAAGCTCAAACCGGTTCTTTCGTATGCAGTTAAGTGTCGTAAGAGGGGCCAATGGGGGGGGGGGGTCTTATTGCCTTTTTCAGAGATAATAATGCATCAGGAAGTTGCCTTTTGCAACTGCTAAAAAAAAAAAAAAAAAAAAAAACATTCATACCTCAAGTTACTTGTGATTTTGCTTCTTGCTGTGAGACCCTGGAAATTTTACATCTAGATGTTGAATGGCTTCACTTTACTCATTCATAATGTTGGGAGTGGTACTGAGGCTCGATTTGGATAAATAGAATTATTAAATAAGAGATAATGAGTGATAATTATTGAGCCTCACTATTACCACTCTCAACATTACGAATGAGTGAAGTGAAGCTAACCAGCATGGGGATGTAAACCACGCAAGGTCTCACAGTAAAAGGTAAAACTATCAAAGGTAATATTTTTCTCATCAACTTAAAATGGTAGTTTCCAAATGCATTATTATATTCGTAAAATGTAGAAAGACACAACTAGACACTCGGCTTTGGAGTGATAGAAAATATCGGAAAACGAAAGAGAAAAATGCCATTTGATATACAAGTAACACGAATATCACAAAAGTTAGAAACAGATGTAAAAATAAAACATACAGAGAGGTTGACCATTTACAACAGAACTAGGATATTCTTCACACTACACTACCCTACACGCCAGTTTCTGTGTTACCTAACAAAGAAATATAGTCCTATAGTAGTAGCTACACAGAATAAATATAAGTAGTAAAGTACATACGGCAGAATAAAACGAAAAAAAATATTGCAGCCTATTAGGTGCGGATACAGAGGGCTACCGCAATGCAGTGGTATTGCAGCGGCTAAGATGGGACCGGACTCCTTACAATAAGCTCTCAATTACGAAGTTAAAGACGTTGCGACCGCCTTGCAACATAGTACCTTATGAATTCCTTATCATAACGCTAAACTCATACTTATTGGAAGATAATAAGAACA
>NW_028236775.1:0-2500 GCF_977035675.1 Penaeus japonicus | reverse complement strand
CACACACACACGCACATACACACAGACGCACACAACACCTACCTATCCGGGTTCTCAGCAGCCTGAGGGTGTTCCAGCGTGGTAAAAGTCGCCGAGTGTTTCGGGAAACGCCAGAGCTCCATCCCCTCGGCCCTTATACGCCGGTACATGTCGTCGTCCTCTGCTCCCCAGCCGTAGTACCGGTTGCTCCAGCCGTTCACCTTACGAACCTGCCACTCCGTCATGAGGCACGAGCAGCCGATGTGCTGGGCGAAGACGCTGGGAAGGGAGGGAGTGGGTTAGTGGGTTAGAGGGTGAGGGTAGGTGGGTTGGGGGAGTGGGTAGGTGGGTTAGGGGGTGAGGGGGGTGGGGGTAGGTGGGTTAGGGGAGTGGGTGGAGGTAGGTGGGTGGGTTAGGGGTGAGGTGGGAAAGGGTGGGTGGGTTAGGGGGTGAGGGGGAGAGGGTGGGTGGGTTAGGGGGGAGAGGGTGGGTGGGTTAGGGGGTGAGGGGGGAGAGGGTGGGTTAGGGGGTGAGGGTGGAGGAGTGGGGAATAGGTATTAGAGTAGAATAGGTAGAGAGAGAGATTGAATGTGTGGATGATGGAAGGAGGGGGGGGGGGAAGGGAGGTGGGGAAGGAGGGGGGGATGGTGGAAAGGAAGTATGCAAGAAAGAAGGGAGAGGATTGAAAGGAAATAGGATGATGAAAGGAAGTACAAAGGAGAGGGTGAAAAGGGGGAAGGGGGTAAAGTGGACGGGTGGATGGATGGAGGGAGGGGGGGATGAAGGGAGGGTGGATGGATGGGTGGAAGGAATTGAGGGAAGATGAGAGAAAACGTAACAAGTAAGAACATCATTGATTCGTCAGAACCACTAAAATACCAAAGAAAAAAATCAAAGGAGCAGAAGATGGATGTAAAAAAAAAAGACTCACGTATAATTAAACCTGGAGACTGAGGACCCAATGTGGCGCGGCTGGTCGGCGCAATAGTAGAAGTTTCGGTCGTCCTCGGACAAGCAGTCGATGTCCTGGAAGGCGTAGCAGTCGTGGGGCCCGTACTTGAGGGCGAGTGCAAAGCCGACGTTGAACACCTTAGCCTTGTTGAAACGTTTCCCCGCTGCAGGAGGAAGTGGGGGGGGGGCGAGGGGAGAGAGAGAGAGAGGGTAGGTAAGGCAGTGGTGGGGAATGCTGGTTTCCTCACGCTTTCAGAATAGGCTTAGGTACATACATGGATATGAACAGACATACACTCACCCGTAGAGACACACGTACACGCACGCACACAATTAAACATACAAACACATACACAAACACACGCACAAACACACACAGACAAACAAACAAAACAATCGCACACACTAAAAAAAAAAGACAAAAAAACACGCCAACACCCGCCCCCGCACATAATCCGCACAACAACGCCCATTCATAAATAGAAAAATAAACAAAAAGACTTACGTATTTGTTCAACGATGTAGATGGTGTAGTTTACCAATTGACGCTGAAGGATCGGGTGAATGTTGTTAAGAAACGGACCCATCTGTGAAAGAGGAGGAGGGGAAGGGGGAGAGGGAAGGGGGGAAGGGGAAGGAAGAACGGGTGTGTGAAGGGAAGGGAGAGGGGGAGGGGGAAGGGAGGGAGGGGAGGATATTATGGATGTCATCACCATCAGTAGGTTCATTAATGTTGTTATCATCATTATAATCATCTATAACAGCATCACCAGTCTAATCATTAATATCGTTATTACCATTACATTTACTAACACCATTGCTTAATTAATGTGAAACTCGCAATGCCACCGCTCCCTCCCTCTCCTATACCCCCCCACCCCACCCTAGCCCCAAGCTCTATCTTATCAAAAAAAAAAAATCCTTGAGAATCGACAACTTCACAAGGTATGAGACTTAATGGTATTAAAAGTTATCCTGATATTGTAAATGACATAAAGATTTAATCGCAACGCATCAATTGTAGCTTTTGTCTCATAAATTATCATTCATAATGACAATCACAATCATTCTCACTCATACATTTTCAACATCAAGCCTTACTATCGTTTCTCGGTCATTCATAACGTTAATAGCACTCATCCTAATTCATACAGTTCTTACACTAAGTCTCATGATGATCGCCCCTCGGTCATTCACAATGACACTATAACTCGTCTTCATTCAAAAAAGCCTTAACTTCGAATCTTGGTCATTCATAACGATAGCAGTACCTATCCGCACTCATATTAGCCTCACCATCGACTCTCGGTCATTCATAACTACAGTAGTACTCATTCCCATTCATAAATTTCCTCCACCGAGCCTTACCATCGCCTCTTGTTCATTCACAACTACAATAGTACTCATCTCCATTCATAAATTTCCTCTACCAAGGCTCACCATCGACTCTCGGTCATTCATAACTACAATAGCACTCATCCCCATTCATAAATGTCCTCCACCAAGCCTTACCATCGCCTCTTGTTCATTCATAACTACAATAGCACTCATCCCCATTCATAAATTTCCT
>NW_028236773.1:95000-109205 GCF_977035675.1 Penaeus japonicus | reverse complement strand
TATTTTAAGCATTTTTTTTTTTTTCAGGATCGTCATTTTTTTTTTCTTGCACCTTTTTTTCGCAATTGATTTTTCCTTTAATATAACAAAAATCAGTGAATTGAACTGTAATCCGTTTCGTTATCAGAATGGCTCTAACGTGTATTTTAAGCATTTTTTTTTTTTTTCAGGATCGTCATTTTTTTTTTTTCTTGCCCCTTTTTTTTCGCAATTGATTTTCCCTTTAATATAACAAAAATCAGTGAATTGAACTGTAATCCGTTTCGTTATCAGAATCGCTCAAACGGGTATTTTAAGCGTTTTCAGTTTTTTTTTCAGGATCGTCATTTATTTTTTTCTTGCACCTTTTTTTCGCAATTGATTTTTCCTTTAATATAACAAAAATCAGTGAATTGAACTGTAATCCGTTTCGTTATCACAATGGCTCTAACGTGTATTTTAAGCGTTTTTGGCTTTTTTTCAGGATCGTCATTTTTTTTTTCTTGCACCTTTTTTTTCGCAATTGATTTTTCCTTTAATATAACAAAAATCAGTGAATTGAACTGTAATCCGTTTCGTTATCAGAATGGCTCTAACGTGTATTTTAAGCATTTTTGGTTTTTTTCAGGATCGTCATTTTTTTTTCTTGCACCTTTTTTTCGCAATTGATTTTTCCTTTAATATAACAAAAATCAGTGAATTGAACTGTAATCCGTTTCGTTATCAGAATGGCTCTAACGTGTATTTTAAGCGTTTTTGGCTTTTTTTCAGGATCGTCATTTATTTTTTTCTTGCACCTTTTTTTTCGCAATTGATTTTCCCTTTAATATAACAAAAATCAGTGAATTGAACTGTAATCCGTTTCGTTATCAAAATGGCTCTAACGTGTATTTTAAGCGTTTTTGGCTTTTTTTCAGGATCGTCATTTTTTTTTTCTTGCACCTTTTTTTTCGCAATTGATTTTTCCTTTAATATAACAAAAATCAGTGAATTGAACTGTAATCCGTTTCGTTATCACAATGGCTCTAACGTGTATTTTAAGCGTTTTTGGCTTTTTTTCAGGATCGTCATTTATTTTTTTCTTGCACCTTTTTTTTCGCAATTGATTTTCCCTTTAATATAACAAAAATCAGTGAATTTTAGTGTTTTTCTTTTTCTTTTTTTTCCTTTAGTTTCTTTTTTTTTTTTTTTTTTTTGTTTTTTTTTTTTTCGTAATATAACAAAAATCAGTGAATTGAACTGTAATCCGTTTCGTTATCAAAATGGCTCTAACGTGTATTTTAAGCGTTTTTGGCTTTTTTTCAGGATCGTCATTTTTTTTTTTCTTGCACCTTTTTTTTCGCAATTGATCTTTCCTTTAATATAACAAAAATCAGTGAATTGAACTGTAATCCGTTTCGTTATCAGAATCGCTCAAACGGGTATTTTAAGCGTTTTCAGTTTTTTTTTCAGGATCGTCATTTATTTTTTTCTTGCACCTTTTTTTTCGCAATTGATTTTTCCTTTAATATAACAAAAATCAGTGAATTGAACTGTAATCCGTTTCGTTATCAAAATGGCTCTAACGTGTATTTTAAGCGTTTTTGGCTTTTTTTCAGGATCGTCATTTTTTTTTTCTTGCACCTTTTTTTTCGCAATTGATCTTTCCTTTAATATAACAAAAATCAGTGAATTGAACTGTAATCCGTTTCGTTATCAGAATCGCTCAAACGGGTATTTTAAGCGTTTTCAGTTTTTTTTTCAGGATCGTCATTTATTTTTTTCTTGCACCTTTTTTTTCGCAATTGATTTTTCCTTTAATATAACAAAAATCAGTGAATTGAACTGTAATCCGTTTCGTTATCACAATGGCTCTAACGTGTATTTTAAGCGTTTTTGGCTTTTTTTCAGGATCGTCATTTTTTTTTTCTTGCACCTTTTTTTTCGCAATTGATTTTCCCTTTAATATAACAAAAATCAGTGAATTGAACTGTAATCCGTTTCGTTATCAAAATGGCTCTAACGTGTATTTTAAGCATTTTTTTTTTTTTTCAGGATCGTCATTTTTTTTTCTTGCACCTTTTTTTTCGCAATTGATTTTTCCTTTAATATAACAAAAATCAGTGAATTGAACTGTAATCCGTTTCGTTATCAGAATGGCTTTTTTTCAGGATCGTCATTTTTTTTTTCTTGCACCTTTTTTTTCGCAATTGATTTTTCCTTTAATATAACAAAAATCAGTGAATTGAACTGTAATCCGTTTCGTTATCAGAATGGCTCTAACGTGTATTTTAAGCATTTTTGGCTTTTTTTCAGGATCGTCATTTTTTTTTCTTGCACCTTTTTTTTCGCAATTGATTTTTCCTTTAATATAACAAAAATCAGTGAATTGAACTGTAATCCGTTTCGTTATCAGAATGGCTCTAACGTGTATTTTAAGCATTTTTTTTTTTTCAGGATCGTCATTTTTTTTTTTCTTGCACCTTTTTTTTCGCAATTGATTTTTCCTTTAATATAACAAAAATCAGTGAATTGAACTGTAATCCGTTTCGTTATCAGAATGGCTCTAACGTGTATTTTAAGCATTTTTGGCTTTTTTTCAGGATCGTCATTTTTTTTCTTGCACCTTTTTTTTCGCAATTGATTTTTCCTTTAATATAACAAAAATCAGTGAATTGAACTGTAATCCGTTTCGTTATCAGAATGGCTCTAACGTGTATTTTAAGCATTTTTTTTTTTTTTCAGGATCGTCATTTTTTTTTTTCTTGCACCTTTTTTTTCGCAATTGATCTTTCCTTTAATATAACAAAAATCAGTGAATTGAACTGTAATCCGTTTCGTTATCAGAATCGCTCAAACGGGTATTTTAAGCGTTTTCAGGGTTTTTTTCAGGATCGTCATTTATTTTTTTCTTGCACCTTTTTTTTCGCAATTGATTTTTCCTTTAATATAACAAAAATCAGTGAATTGAACTGTAATCCGTTTCGTTATCACAATGGCTCTAACGTGTATTTTAAGCGTTTTTGGCTTTTTTTCAGGATCGTCATTTTTTTTTCTTGCACCTTTTTTTTCGCAATTGATTTTTCCTTTAATATAACAAAAATCAGTGAATTGAACTGTAATCCGTTTCGTTATCAGAATGGCTCTAACGTGTATTTTAAGCATTTTTGGCTTTTTTTCAGGATCGTCATTTTTTTTTCTTGCACCTTTTTTTTCGCAATTGATTTTTCCTTTAATATAACAAAAATCAGTGAATTGAACTGTAATCCGTTTCGTTATCAGAATGGCTCTAACGTGTATTTGAAGCATTTTTGTTTTTTTTCAGGATCGTCATTTTTTTTTTCTTGCACCTTTTTTTTCGCAATTGATTTTTCCTTTAATATAACAAAAATCAGTGAATTGAACTGTAATCCGTTTCGTTATCAGAATGGCTCTAACGTGTATTTTAAGCATTTTTGGTTTTTTTTCAGGATCGTCATTTTTTTTTCTTGCACCTTTTTTTTCGCAATTGATTTTTCCTTTAATATAACAAAAATCAGTGAATTGAACTGTAATCCGTTTCGTTATCAGAATGGCTCTAACGTGTATTTGAAGCATTTTTTTTTTTTTTTAGGATCGTCATTATTTTTTTTTTCTTGCACCTTTTTTTTCGCAATTGATTTTTCCTTTAATATAACAAAAATCAGTGAATTGAACTGTAATCCGTTTCGTTATCAGAATGGCTCTAACGTGTATTTTAAGCATTTTTGGCTTTTTTTCAGGATCGTCATTTTTTTTTCTTGCACCTTTTTTTTCGCAATTGATTTTTCCTTTAATATAACAAAAATCAGTGAATTGAACTGTAATCCGTTTCGTTATCAGAATGGCTCTAACGTGTATTTTAAGCATTTTTGGCTTTTTTTCAGGATCGTCATTTTTTTTTTCTTGCACCTTTTTTTTCGCAATTGATTTTTCCTTTAATATAACAAAAATCAGTGAATTGAACTGTAATCCGTTTCGTTATCAGAATGGCTCTAACGTGTATTTGAAGCATTTTTTTTTTTTTTCAGGATCGTCATTTTTTTTTCTTGCACCTTTTTTTTCGCAATTGATTTTTCCTTTAATATAACAAAAATCAGTGAATTGAACTGTAATCCGTTTCGTTATCAGAATGGCTCAAACGTGTATTTTAAGCATTTTTTTATTTTTTTATTTAGGATCGTCATTTTTTTTTCTTGCACCTTTTTTTTCGCAATTGATTTTTCCTTTAATATAACAAAAATCAGTGAATTGAACTGTAATCCGTTTCGTTATCAGAATGGCTCAAACGTGTATTTTAAGCATTTTTGGCTTTTTTTTCAGGATCGTCATTTTTTTTTCTTGCACCTTTTTTTTCGCAATTGATTTTTCCTTTAATATAACAAAAATCAGTGAATTGAACTGTAATCCGTTTCGTTATCAGAATGGCTCTAACGTGTATTTTAAGCATTTTTGGTTTTTTTTTCAGGATCGTCATTTTTTTTTCTTGCACCTTTTTTTTCGCAATTGATTTTTCCTTTAATATAACAAAAATCAGTGAATTGAACTGTAATCCGTTTCGTTATCAGAATGGCTCTAACGTGTATTTTAAGCATTTTTGGCTTTTTTTCAGGATCGTCATTTTTTTTTCTTGCACCTTTTTTTTCGCAATTGATTTTTCCTTTAATATAACAAAAATCAGTGAATTGAACTGTAATCCGTTTCGTTATCAGAATGGCTCTAACGTGTATTTTAAGCATTTTTGGCTTTTTTTCAGGATCGTCATTTTTTTTTCTTGCACCTTTTTTTTCGCAATTGATTTTTCCTTTAATATAACAAAAATCAGTGAATTGAACTGTAATCCGTTTCGTTATCAGAATGGCTCTAACGTGTATTTTAAGCATTTTTGGCTTTTTTTCAGGATCGTCATTTTTTTTTCTTGCACCTTTTTTTTCGCAATTGATTTTTCCTTTAATATAACAAAAATCAGTGAATTGAACTGTAATCCGTTTCGTTATCAGAATGGCTCTAACGTGTATTTTAAGCATTTTTGGCTTTTTTTCAGGATCGTCATTTTTTTTTCTTGCACCTTTTTTTTCGCAATTGATTTTTCCTTTAATATAACAAAAATCAGTGAATTGAACTGTAATCCGTTTCGTTATCAGAATGGCTCTAACGTGTATTTTAAGCATTTTTGGCTTTTTTTCAGGATCGTCATTTTTTTTTTCTTGCACCTTTTTTTTCGCAATTGATTTTTCCTTTAATATAACAAAAATCAGTGAATTGAACTGTAATCCGTTTCGTTATCAGAATGGCTCTAACGTGTATTTTAAGCATTTTTGGCTTTTTTTTCAGGATCGTCATTTTTTTTTTCTTGCACCTTTTTTTTCGCAATTGATTTTTCCTTTAATATAACAAAAATCAGTGAATTGAACTGTAATCCGTTTCGTTATCAGAATGGCTCTAACGTGTATTTTAAGCATTTTTTTTTTTTTTTTAGGATCGTCATTTTTTTTTCTTGCACCTTTTTTTTCGCAATTGATTTTTCCTTTAATATAACAAAAATCAGTGAATTGAACTGTAATCCGTTTCGTTATCAGAATGGCTCTAACGTGTATTTTAAGCATTTTTGGCTTTTTTTCAGGATCGTCATTTTTTTTTTCTTGCACCTTTTTTTTCGCAATTGATTTTTCCTTTAATATAACAAAAATCAGTGAATTGAACTGTAATCCGTTTCGTTATCAGAATGGCTCTAACGTGTATTTTAAGCATTTTTGGCTTTTTTTCAGGATCGTCATTTTTTTTTTCTTGCACCTTTTTTTCGCAATTGATTTTTCCTTTAATATAACAAAAATCAGTGAATTGAACTGTAATCCGTTTCGTTATCAGAATGGCTCTAACGTGTATTTTAAGCATTTTTGGCTTTTTTTCAGGATCGTCATTTTTTTTTTCTTGCACCTTTTTTTTCGCAATTGATTTTTCCTTTAATATAACAAAAATCAGTGAATTGAACTGTAATCCGTTTCGTTATCAGAATGGCTCTAACGTGTATTTTAAGCATTTTTGGCTTTTTTTCAGGATCGTCATTTTTTTTTTCTTGCACCTTTTTTTTCGCAATTGATTTTTCCTTTAATATAACAAAAATCAGTGAATTGAACTGTAATCCGTTTCGTTATCAGAATGGCTCTAACGTGTATTTTAAGCATTTTTGGCTTTTTTTCAGGATCGTCATTTTTTTTTCTTGCACCTTTTTTTTCGCAATTGATTTTTCCTTTAATATAACAAAAATCAGTGAATTGAACTGTAATCCGTTTCGTTATCAGAATGGCTCTAACGTGTATTTTAAGCATTTTTGGCTTTTTTTTCAGGATCGTCATTTTTTTTTTCTTGCACCTTTTTTTTCGCAATTGATTTTTCCTTTAATATAACAAAAATCAGTGAATTGAACTGTAATCCGTTTCGTTATCAGAATGGCTCTAACGTGTATTTTAAGCATTTTTGGCTTTTTTTCAGGATCGTCATTTTTTTTTTCTTGCACCTTTTTTTTCGCAATTGATTTTTCCTTTAATATAACAAAAATCAGTGAATTGAACTGTAATCCGTTTCGTTATCAGAATGGCTCTAACGTGTATTTTAAGCATTTTTGGCTTTTTTTCAGGATCGTCATTTTTTTTTCTTGCACCTTTTTTTTCGCAATTGATTTTTCCTTTAATATAACAAAAATCAGTGAATTGAACTGTAATCCGTTTCGTTATCAGAATGGCTCTAACGTGTATTTTAAGCGTTTTTGGCTTTTTTTCAGGATCGTCATTTTTTTTTTTCTTGCACCTTTTTTTCGCAATTGATTTTTCCTTTAATATAACAAAAATCAGTGAATTGAACTGTAATCCGTTTCGTTATCAGAATGGCTCTAACGTGTATTTTAAGCGTTTTTGGCTTTTTTTCAGGATCGTCATTTTTTTTTTCTTGCACCTTTTTTTTCGCAATTGATTTTTCCTTTAATATAACAAAAATCAGTGAATTGAACTGTAATCCGTTTCGTTATCAGAATGGCTCTAACGTGTATTTTAAGCGTTTTTGGCTTTTTTTCAGGATCGTCATTTTTTTTTTTCTTGCACCTTTTTTTTCGCAATTGATTTTTCCTTTAATATAACAAAAATCAGTGAATTGAACTGTAATCCGTTTCGTTATCAAAATGGCTCTAACGTGTATTTTAAGCATTTATGGAAAACTTAAAACCCCACTGGAGGCCCCAGTTATGAATCATATCCAGTGCCAATTGGATCTGATTTTCCGAGAACTCTGCATTATTGCTGGAGTGCCATAATGCACAATCATCGGCATACAGTGAGTGTTTAAGATTCCGAGGAGGAGATGGTAAAATGTCATTTATTATACATAAAAATAATGTGGGAGACAAGACACTTCCTTGTGGGACCCCGTTTGCCTGGACAAAAATGTCCGAGAAAGTGACGTTGTCAGAAAATAATTTGACAGAAAACGTTCTGTCAGAAATAAAATTTTGGATAAAACAAGGCAAGTTTCCACGTAATCCGAAAGCATAAAGTTTTCTGAGTAGGCCATGTCGCCAAGTCATGTCGTAGGCTTTTTCTATGTCTAAAAATACTGATATCAAAAAATGCTTTTTGGCAAATGCCTCATGAATATGACTTTCCAGTTTTACTAGCTGATCGAGAGTTTGGTGTCCCTTTCGGAAGCCGCACTGCTCGTCAACTAGTAAATTTCTGGTATTTAAAAAATGCAATAGCCTACTATTAACAATTCTTTCCATGACCTTGCATAAGCAACTTGTCAATGCAATTGGGCGGTAAGAGATGGCGGATCTGGGATTTCCCCCTCCTTTCAATATGGGAATGATGTGGGCGAAGTGCCATGAATTTGGAAAAGTCTGGCTTTTCCAAATATCATTGTACACTTCTAGCAACTTAATCATGTCATCATGATTAAGATGCTTTATCATCTCATATCGAATCTCATCGGGGCCTGGGGATGTTCCTCTACAGGCTTCTAGGGCTCGGACAAGCTCATTTATTGTAAGGTCTTTATTGTAATCAAAATGATCTCCTGTGGCAAAGTGAATTGGTTGCAGCTCGGCTGTTTCCTTGGTGGTCAGGAATGCAGGGTTGTAATTTTCCGAGCTGCTTGTATAAGAGAACTGCCTGGCGATTGTGTTAGCAATGTCTCTAGGTTCATCATAATTAATTCCCTCATGAATAATGTTTCTGATCTTATTTGATGATTTTTTCTATTGATTCTATTTACTGTGGACCAAACCTCTGATAACTTGGTGTTACTATTTATTGTAGAGACAAAGCTTCGCCAGGAGTCTCTCTTGGCTTGTCTAATTGTTCTACGAGCCCTAGCTCTCGCTTGTTTGTAATTGCGAAAGTTCTCGTTGGTAATATTATTATGGAAAAGCCTGTAGGCCCTATTTCGTTCACATAGCGCCCTGCGGCAATCTGGTGTCCACCATGGAACTCTATGCTTAACGCTATCTGTCGAAGTCTTAGGTATGGTTGCCATTGCTGCATTTATAATACAATTTTGAACATTGTTTACTTTATCATCAATGGTTTCTCCAACAACTTCGAGCTTGACGCTCCTTGTGAAGGCGACCCAATCTGCTCTTTTTACGTTAAATTTGGGTGCTGAAGGCGTCCTCGTGGTGTCGCATGAATATTGAATACAAATAGGAAGGTGATCGCTTCCCAACGAGTCGTCAATGGTTTGCCACAGGCACCAGTGATAGGTCAATAAAGCTCAAATTACCGGTATTATCGTCTATTCGCGTTGGACTACCATCATTTAGAAGAACCAGATCAGAGTCGTTGATCAACTTAACTACTTGCTCACCTCTACCATTTACCAAAGAAAGTATTACAGCTTTTGAAGAAGCTATAAAAAATATATCGATATATCTTTTGGAGGAAGCAGAGAGGGGTAACTGGGGAGTTAGAAAATAAGAATGAACTCAATGAAAGACTCAAAATCAGTGATAGTAAAAAGGATACGGAAAATAAGAATTTAGGACTCTTATGTTCCTGCCGAAATAAATATGGATGCTTGGCGAGTAGGAGATCTGTTACAGGTCTTTAAGGATGCGTACACTGCTCGGCTAATAGTAAACATTACTTTTCACCATAACAAGATTGCTGAAATTATATACATGTTAATATCAGAATTATTACTAGTACTGGAAACAAATGTTAATGAGGGTAAAAAACAGTTACAGGAATATGGTCGAGTAGAACCTATGTCTATTAACGAAATAGTAAAATCATTAGAAAGTATTATCAAAGAAAAGAAAATAGAAGTTGATCTTCAACGCTTTAGAGAAATAATAATTCAACTGGAAACCGAACTGATAAATTACGATAAAGAGTCAAGGTTATCCGATTATCTTTTAGATAATATTCAACAAAAAATATTCAACCGGTCCTAGTAATAGTGATACGATTAGAATGATCACCAATGGTGGATATTTACATATAATTGACGATGAAATACCGCTTTCAGTTGAAACTATTTCCTCTATACTCCCAATCACTAGGAGAAAGGGAACCCTTAAAAAATATCATCGGGAATCCACCTGATAAAAATGATGAAGATGACCCTGGGTAAAAGAACGCGAACAGACCGGGTATTCTATTCAATCATTCCATAGTATTTGGATGAGTGAATTTGCAGATTATCCCATAAATCTTGTAAACACTATTATTGAAAATATTATCTCTAAATATATTATCCCCCTAAAAGACGTGTTTCACATTAGTCTCCATATAAAGGCTCATTTAAAATGTGCAAGAGATATCAATACAACTTGGTACGATAGAGCAACATCTGTTTACGAGTTACCATCCGTATATTCTATGCAAGACACGTGGTTAGAATTGGAAAATATATTGAATACATACGCATATGTTGCAAAGATATTTTTGAATATTTATGAATTATTTTCGTCTTCAAATAAATTACAAGATGATTGGACTCATACAAAGGAAACATATATCAACACAATGGAACTTTTAGAATGTGTACCGGTCTTTTTGTTTGACACTAAATGGATGGATGAATATTTTTATTCCTGGCCTTACACCAAAAGAATGGTTCATCAGCTTCCGATCAGAGATTATCTTTCTGAAAATTGTCTTTTAAAGATGGCATTGATTATTCCACCTAATACCATTAATCCTATAACCAAAATAGAAAGCAAGAGTGGATTAATTATACGACTAAAAATTAAAGCAATAGAAAATATAATACATTTGAGAACAACTATACAAGAGATATTCGACGATGGTTTTGTTTCTAATGTAAATGTTACCCATAAAACAACTCACGCCTCATATAGCAGCAACAATACTTCCAAATATGATACTAATGCAAATGATCTCGATGTCAACATTTTAATTGATGGCCCATTTAAAAACAATCCATATATATAGTACATCCCTTATATAATCTCAAAATAATACACCAGAGTAATTCGAGCAGCTCGGGGCTCGCTTCACTAGAAGAATGGGATGCACGATATCACCTCTCTAGCGAGAATGGTGTATTATCATCTTCAATAACAAATAAAAATACGATTGATAATAGCAATACTAACAATCGCTCACCGTAGTTCTGGAGAAGTTTACCCTTGTTTAAACCATCTCTTCTTAAAATTTCTTCAAATTCTTTACTTTGTAATTTTTGGGAAACAGCATTATGTCAAATAAATAATTCGCATTACGAATATAATCAAAGGAATTATAGCAAAAATACTGAAATTCTTGAAAATATGATAATGAAAATAAAAAATACAGAATTATTAATAGAGCAAAATAAAATAAAAGATATTGAGACTATTGTAACACAAGATAAACAATTGGAAAGTTATGAAAAACAAGAAGAAAGAAGATCAAGAAATGTTGAGAGAAGTATATTTATTACAATTTTATGTAAAAAGTTGTTAACAACACTTGTTAATTTTGATGTTTAATTTATATACATACATATATATATATATATATATATATATATATATATATATATATATATATATATATATATACTAATATATTAAATATGATTAACTAAAATATTATGAAACATATTTATTGTTGATATTTTTTTTCGAGATATACGTCTTAAGTGTGAAAAGATGTATTGTGTATGTATATATTTTTATCTAGAAAATATCACAAACTAATAAAAATATATTATAAAGAACGAATAACTTGTTAGTAGAAGTATACCATACGTCATCATGAGCTTTTCAAAAAGAAAAATACCAATGCCTAATAGGGTCCAAAAGAGGCAACGTGATAGCGATTATGACGAGACTGAATTTTTAGAATATGGTGATGAAACAAGTAACCCTCAACCATCTACTTCAGATACTAGTGTCGATGTTATTTCTATTGATAATAGTGATTGTGAAGAAGATAGTCGTGAGTTGAGATACGATCTCAAACATTTAGATTCAAGTATTAACATTGATGGAGAAGTTCCTGATACATCTATGATTTTATTAAATAAGAAATTAAAAGATCATATTCAATTAACTCTAGGGGATATGATTGGATTGTTAGGATCGGTTAGATTTAATATTGAACAATTAAACAATACAGTAAAAGTAATCAACCAATATTGTACGTCTATCAAATCTGGATTAAATAAGCTCGAGAGGGCAGTAAAGAACTGGTGAAATTAATAGACTATATCTATTATTGCTTATTTTTTATTATAATGCAGAGAAATTATTAATCTATATAATAACAAGTCGATCATTTGGTTTTTATATATTCTAGTATGTATTATTATATAAAGATATTGTATTTTATATTAATAAAATTAAAAATTACATGGTTATGGCTCACCCCTTTCTATATTTCCACCAGCTGAATAAAGAGTATCTTCAATCTATGTATAATTACTCTATATATATATTCTTTCAATAGATCAACTAATTCCATTGCTTCTTTCTTTTGTTTTACATAAACTTTAATACACAACTCCTGTAAGCAAAATAATGAATTCAAGGTTTGTTTAGGTAATTCTAAGGAACTTAAATCCACATCTTTGATAACCTCAAGATCAGATAAGCTTAACAATACAATTGATGCAATATTCTGTTCTAGTGATTGAAGGAGATTGACTGCCCACTCTTCATTGTCACTAGTACCGTCTGTTTTATTAGATACAAATAGCAAGTTGCTTGGTACTGACAGAGGGGGAGAATGCCAAGTTTCACCCGCTGCTAGAAAGATTAAGTTTTGTATCGGGTGCGAGAGTCCCCCAATAAGCATCATCAACTACAATGCCATTTTCTTCCAATACCACGGTTAAAGAGCTTAAATCACATATACCAAGCTTTGCCACACCTTTCTCAATAACGTCTTTAAAGCTGTCGGCAACAACTCTATACCGATGTTTCCTGTCTTGTGACTATACTCTAATTGGCTTCTTCATTACTATCATAATCTGTATAGATATATTCATTCTAGGTATTGGTACAGCCGGGCTGGGATATATATATATATATATATATATATATATATATATATATATATATTCTTGTAACTCAGAATTTAATATTAATTTACAATTCAATATATATTATTTTATTTCATATAATGAACCCTTATATTTATATAACAATGAGAAATATTATACCCTTATATCTATTGTAATATATAATATATCTTCTAATATATAATATATCTTTTAACTCTTGTAATAATTCAATACAATATATAGCTTGTTTGATTAAGATACACCATCTCCACCATTTAGCATTTTATCAAAATCGTCTAATAAAAAATAGCATTTTGATGACGGTGCCACAGGTTTCATAAATGATGCTAGGTGATTCATATGCTCGTCTGGCATATATGTTCACATTGTGTGTCGTAATCTGAAACACTAAGAGAGCTAGCGGATTGCTGTGGTTGTTGGAAAAAATATTATTCGAATTAAAACGTAACAATTCCATGTCATGTATTTGCGAAGGTCCCGATTCCTACAAGTCCGAAGATATAGGTCTAATGTTAAACAATACCAGTGCTTATGAAGAATGACATTCACTCTTATCTGCTACTCCCTGTTTGTTTCTCATCATCATATTACAATCACACTCATCTGCTACTCTCTGATTGTCATCATCAGGATCAGGTGCATATGCTATATAGTCATTATTTAACGGACGAGTACACGGAATAGTCTTTGTGGTCTGTATGGATGCAGAATCTGTATGGTCATGACTTAACGGATGAATACACGGATCAGTCTTTATGGTCTGTATTACTATGTTTTTTTTCTTTCAACGATGAATACACGGTTAAGGCTTCTTTTGTAGAGTACAAAACAGGGAACGCGTTCTATGTTCCTGTAGACTGAAAGAGGTTGGCCTAATGACGTCATTACTCTCCATAGACGCTGATTGGCTAGTGAGTGCGCTGCCAAGCGTACGGCGAATTGTGGGAAAAAGTATCGTAGATATCATTTCAAATTACACGCTCCCGAAACAACACAGAGGATCCACCACATAGGTATCATACGATGGAGGCCTCATCGAGAGACCAATAGAGATCACGGCTGTAGCTCTACAGGTCTTCCCAGATGAGAGCAATGAAGTTATGGAAGAGATTGTGCAACCAACTGCAATGTGTGTTGATGTGTATGACGGCTTATGCCTTTGAATAAGGTGGGTTTCCTATTGGTTTGAAGGAAAACCTCTGGCAAAGGCCAACCAACTTCCTTCCTAGTTTTTGTAAACAGTAGTGCAAATCTTTCCATACTTTAGATTTATTTACTATGTGTGCATGGGAAATAAGTTAGACAAATAACAACTACAGTGTAATTGTTGCATTTAAACTTAAATCAGATATTTGGAGAAGGCAGTGTTCATGCTAATCAACTGCGTCATCTTTTTCATAAAACAAATAAGAAAATTTTCCCCAAGATACCATGAGATGCATTTTTAAAGTTCTGCAGGGTCTAGAATTTGTATTTGTTAATCTCTGTAATGTTTTTTTTTTTTTGGGGTTTTTTTTTACATGATGTAAAAGTAATAGTAAATGACTATTATTTAAAGTATTTAACCACAGATTACAATCCTTTTCTGGAAATTCTGTTATCATTTTGATTATACAGTATTTGTATTTTAAGATTAGAAAGTGAAATATATTCATGTAGTATTCATTTACATTTTATAGTAAACATATTTTCTTAGGAAAAAAAGTC